>NW_027515200.1:600000-848509 GCF_048772815.1 Callospermophilus lateralis
GGCTCTTGTTGGAAAGAGCTCACCCGTATCCTCAAACGGGGCACCAGAATGAAAGAACTCCCCACTCAAAGGCACTTCGCCGGGAGAATTCCAATTTTATTGCAAAAAGCTGTGTGCTTATATAGAACTAAGGAGGAGATGAAAGGACTTAGATAAATGGCAGGCAACCCGTTTATTGGCAAGTTCTTTCAGATATCAGCTCCGGAGCCCAGGAGTTAGTTCTCATTGGGGCTAAGGTTCCCCGCCAGCGAGATTTGAAATTGGCACCAGTGGGAGAGTTCACCCGGCGGGAACTTTTCCCGCCACTTCAGAAAAGAAGAAGGTAGGAAGAAGAAGTCCTTAGGCGCCATGTTGGGGTTTTTCTCTGGGGTATGGCTGCCGTTTATACTTTTTCCAACAATGAGTATATCAGACAGTGCCTTGATTGACTGGTTTTCATTAAAATGGTGTTTAACAGAGATGCCAGAAAGTTGGATCCTGCTGAGTAGTGGGCCTAGAGCAATGGTGGGCAGGTGTGTGATAAAACATCTGTGGTGGGGCCATGTGGATCTGCCATTGGCTTCCAAATGGCTTGTCACTGACATGGTCAAACCAGCAGACCCTTATATGTAAAGGCATCTTGTTATATGGAGAGGTTTCAGGACGCTGTTCAAAATCAGGTTGCTATAGTCAAGGGGGCAAGCTATGTGGGATAGAAGCCTGGTTCTTGTATTCTCCAGCAGACCCTGACTCACCACACGTGACAGAACTCCCTCCTGTACTGTGTTCCATTTAAACTCCTTGTATTTCGTGAAGCAAGTACCAAACTTCCAGTGCAGCAGCAAAAAACACCACGAAAATAGAGGATGACCATATGGCTTCACAGTCCACATGGGGAGACATTTAGCCCCCAGGGGCCACAGTTTACCTACAAAGGGAGAATTCAGCAATGCTGCCTCATGTTCATTGGGAAAAAAAGAAACAATGTCCACCAGGTCACATAGATGCAGACCCAGCTTTTATGGTCTCACTAGAAAGGAAGCTAAAGCTCCTGACAACAACATATATTTCAAGTGCCCAACCTCACAGAGAGTTTCCCAAGAAGTCTCTAGGCCAGCAGAATTCCATTTTTGTGGAGTGTTTACCCTGTTCCTTACTTTTGAAAACTCCTCTACCACTTCCAAGATTGTGAACTCCTGATTGTTTTCCATTCCAAATATGTATTCACGGAATTTCTAACTCTTTTCCTCTAATTGTTTCTTACTTGGGGCGAAGGTATTGTCAAGACATTGTTCTGGATAAGAGTGGGAAGATTTTTGTGTAGCACATATTTACATACATTTTGGATACATTTTGCAATTTTTCATTCGAAATACTGAAACTCTGACACTAACCCATACCCTACTAGACTCTGACTACTAATCCTAATATGATGGAGAATAATAACCCAAACAGAATAGAAATACAAGCAGTTCAGAGGAGGCATGGTGAATAGTTGGTCTTGCCTTTTCCATGATATAGGGTAGGAGTTATAATTCTTGTCAATTTTTTTCTTGAAATTGTTCTCCATGTGTTTTTAAAGTTAACACACATGTGAATTCCTGTCTCCCATTTTCTGTAGCCAATTCAGCACATGTATTTTTATATGCACATACAAAATCCTACCTGGAATACATGTACATTTTTGTGAGGTGGCTAACTTGGCAGATACAAAGTATGAGAAGAAATCACTCCTCCTAAATGCTTTTGGAACTGAAAATTCAAACTATGAGTGAGCTTTTTAGTTGAGCAACATTATACATAAATTCATGTTCAGTAAAATTAATATTTTTGGATCTGTGGATGATATATATTTCATGATGAATTTTGATTGGCATATATTTTCTACTTTCCAATGTATTTGTGTGTGTATATATATATATATATATATATATATATATATATATATATATACACTCTGAATTTTTCAAAATATGAAATACATGTGTCTCATTATACACTCCCTAAATTCACTAATGTTCATGTATGTGGTTTTATAATCAACTTTTCATAAGATTATTTTCAGTAACATTCATCCACCTGAAATAATACATATTTGTTTTCTAGTACTGAAAACTTACTTCAGTGAATGGTGCAAACAAATCCTTATATTTCTACAGTAACTGACCCACTTTAACATCAATGCTACTAGATTCCTATGGGACATGATGTGTATTTTGACGTTCAATTTTATTCAACACTGGTACATTTCTATTTCTTCAGTTTTTGTACATCATAAAATGTACATTTCATCCACAAGTTCACAAATTTAAAGACATTTGTAACACATTCAATCACTTCCTGCTTCAGAACACATATATTCCTACTTGTTTTTGACTGCTCATTTCATGAGACTTCTTTCCAAATACATTATTTTCGATTTCCATAATCAATTTTGAAGCAAAACTCACACAGAATTTATGATAAACTACAACCCTAATATTACCATTAGATGTATAACTGGTTGGAATGAATGTATGTATATCAATATAAGATTTGCTATGTATTTTGAGATATAAATTTATTCCAATTTGTAAAGTTGGAACAAGTTATATTATTTATTCACAGTATGGTCTATTCAATCATTCTCTCTATATTCATACACACATGGTACACCTATTTGTGCCCCCAATACTAATTTATACCTCTTCAAAATATTGCTCCCAGAAATGGTGCAAGAAATACTCATGTCACCTGATCTACATATACATTTTATCACAGTAATATTCTGGCAAGAAAATGCAAAGTCACACTTACGATTGTACCAAAGCCTAAATGGAATATGAGTATGGATTATAAAAATCACCCATGTCCAGGTTGGCTAATGCTCTCAAATGTCAATCCTATTGGTGACTACATATGTGTTTCTTCCTAAGATTATATATTCAACTTCAAGCCTGCTGAAAATGTCTAATCCAATCAATCACTTTATCATTTGCCTGATTTCCTATGTCTCTATTGATATCTGCTTTCCTACATATTTTCCCCAATTCATCATTGTGACCAACTCTTCACATGTGCTGACATTTACATTTTCTCTCTACCTGAAACCCTATTGCTAAAGAACTTTTTTTTCAAATCCTATACTCACTCTTTTTTTCTAATTCTACCAACTATCTTCCTAATCCTACCGACTATCCTTTTTAGACTGGATGTTCTCTTCGACATTCAATCATCCAAGTACAAGGTCCTATACCATTGTGTATAGATTTATCTGAGACACATGTGCAGAACATAATTCAAAGCTAAGTATCCCAATCAAGGATCCAATGCCCTTCTGGGCTTCAAATCTTACCTAGATTTCTGTTTTCATACATATATTTCACCTCTATATATACTTACAAATATCGCAGGTTCCCAATACCATTATTCATCCAGCAGAATGATTCCTAACCCAAATCAAACATGTTATTAACCCTAACCATACTCTTTGCCCTCCATCTAACTTTACAGAAGAGCAGGGACAGAGTTGGTCTTACAATACAGGAACATAAGAGACCTTCCACCTGCTGAGAACCTCAAAGGTCCATGCAGAAATGAACCCTGGGGAAGATAGAGGAAGCTATGAAGGACCTGAGAGAGCAAAAGTCATCTTCCACGACAAACAACCTGGTCAGGATGAATGGGTGTGTCTGAAGCAATCTCTCTCTTCTTAATGTAGAGAAGATGGACCAAACCAGGCCTGTGTGGAGAGCTGCTTCCGGGTGCTATGTTTGATATACCATTCAAACTTGTGAAAGTGTCACAGGAAGTAGGGGCAGCCTCCATCTATTGGGACACTTGGAAGCAAATGTTAGGAAAAAGTGATTGCCTAGGCAGTGACCTCATTCAGTTCCAGAAGGAAGTGACCTACATCACTTTCTTGGTGATGGAACTCTCTGAACTTGGGATCCAAAAAGCCAGGCACCCAGAGGCAGTCCCAGTCCCAGTCCCAGTGGTCTCACATGATTGGATTTACCAAGGACAGAGTCAGTCTTTCTTGGTAACTACTGATGTGAAGATGGCCAAATGCCAAGAGAGCTCTGAAGAGGGGCCTTTCCTGAGAAAGCAGGTAGTGGCTCACCACTGGCACCTGACAACTTCACATTGTTGGCAAGGAGACCAGATCTGAGATAGGATAGCCCATTTTGGGGGAACATAGTATGGCCCATCAGTCAGAGGACACTCCGGTAGTTACAGACCTACTTGGGGGAAGGCGGTGACTTTGTGGGTGTGCGTGTGAGTCTGTGGTTTTTTCTCATGATCTGGGAATAGGTAGGAAAGTCGCTTTGTTTGGTTTGGATTGGATCGTTTCTAGTAAGTCTTTTGATAAGGCGAGTGTTTTTATGTCTGTTTATCCCACTGTGTCTGTGGTTGTAGATATTAGAAAAGAGAATGCATCAATGGATGTTTCCTGTCTTGTAGAAAGCTTCACAGCATTCATCCTGCCCAATTTATATATGGACTGTGGCTTGCCTTATAGATGGGCAACAACTACTATCTTCCTAAGTTCCTGTTTTCTTCTTGAATTCGGGCCACTCTCCAGAATAGGCTCATGGTTTGGTGTCCACCTCCACAATATGTACCACCTCCAGGCTCTGTGACATGGCCACGTACTGGATAGCTGAAGGGAATGGGATCATCTCAGAAAACTCAGATATCATTCGAGAAACCCTGCTTTGGGCCATTTGCTTACCTATTGTTCTGTTGCCCTGAATGTCAGAAACGTCTTTGTCTCAGTCCACCCCTTTGTGAAGCCTGAAAAAATGGTTTTCAATGGAAATTAATGGGCATCACCTGTAGCTCTTTGCTTAATTGCTTTGGAAAGGGATGTGTCTGCATCAGACTCGTGGCAATGTGTGAGGCTGTTGCATAGATTCTCAGAACCTGATGGATCTAAAGAAAGATTACATGTGTGCTTCCAAAACCAAAATGGCCAAAAAAGCAGTCATTGTGGACGAAGTCTCTCGCCTTCCTCTGTAAGGTTCCTGACCTCCATCAATTGAAAATAGGGATCCTTTGTGTCAAATGAGTTCTTCAAACCCTGCAGAAGATAGCCCATAGGTGCTTGGGTTTTCTCATGATTCCAATTCACATAAAGAATATACACCCGAGAGTCAGGAGGCCTCAAATTCGGGAAGCAGAGCAGTATTTATGGCAGGCCTATTTGATCACTCCTGGTTCTCAGGAAGGGTGTCCAGGCAACCCTGACTTTAGGCAAATGAGGGGCAAGGGAGGTTATTTTGTACACTGTCTTGGACTGATCCCCTCATGGAAACCTCGAACCACAGGTTATGATGAGTGTCTATATGGAAGAAGATGAGGGCCTTGTGGGAGTGCTTTGGTTTTAATTGTGGTCATTTGTGTGGCGGTTGGAAGTGATGACTGGGTCTACCTGGGCTTGAACTCTGGTGTGATTCCCCTTAAAGTCTGAGTTCTGGAACTGATCTCAGAGAAATATTGCCATGAACTGTGTTCAGATTTTAGGAGGGCACGCATGGGATTCACCCTTGGAAACTGAGATCAAGGACAGGGTGGCTTTCCACAGAGCCTTGGAATCTCAGCTAGGATATCACATGATTTTATTCTGAAAGATTTGGCAGCCATAGTTGAGAATCAGAACACCCTTGGACGTCACATTGAAGACCTCAATGGGCCTGGCTTCATGCGACCTTTTGAAGACTCTATGGGAAGACTTGCCTGTGAGAGTTCTCCAGAGCTTTCATTGAAATGAGCTTCCTCACCATTTAATGGTTCCTGAATGAACTGAAACCCACAGTGTCTCCAACTTCATCCATGAAAAATGGCTAGATAAATACAATGAAATTTTTGAAATTCCAATAATCAGGTGGCACTAGAGAACCTTTGGATGTCTTGTTGCTGATCATTAGTGTACAAGAGAATGCCATGATTGACCGAGTTTCATGAAAATGGTGTAGAACAAAGATGCCAGTAAGTTGGAGCCTGCTGAGTAGTGGGCCTATTGCAGTGGTGGGCAGGTGTGTGATAATACATCTGTGGTGTGGCCATGAGGATTTGCCATTGCCTTCCAATTGGCTTGTGACTGACATTGTGCATCCAGCAGAACCTTCTATGTAAAGGCATCTTGTTACATGGAGAGGTTCCAGGGCAAAGTTCAGAGTCAGATTTCTATGTACAAGGGGGCAAGCTCTGTGAGATATAACCTGGTTGTTGCATTCTCCTGCAGACCCTGACCCACCACAAGTGACAGAACTCCCTCCAAAACTGGGTCCCAGTTGAACTCTTTGTATTTCATGAAGCAAATACCAAACTCCCAGTGCAGCAGCACGAAACACCACGAAAAGTGGAGGATGAAAAAATGGCTTCACAGTCCACACGGGGAGACACTTAGCACCCAGTGGCCACAGTTTACCTACAAAGAGAAAATTCAGCACTGCTGCCTTATGTTCATTAGAATACAAGAAACCATGTCCTCCAGGTCACATAGATTCAAACCCATCTTTGATGGTCTCACTAGAAAGGAAGCTAAAGCTCCTTACAACAACATATATTTCAAGTGCCCAACCTCAGAGAAAGTTCCTCAAGAAGTCTTTAGGCCGTCAGAGCTCCATGTTTTTGGAGTGTTAATTGTTAGACCACGACACAAGAAAAGACCACTGACTCTAATTAAAATCATATTAAATTAATCTTATTATTTCTACCTTTCATGCTGCCTCCCCTCCCAAAACAGCCGGAACAAGACAGCAACCCCAGCTTTCCTACAGCCCAGCTTTATAGCCCAGAAAGTTACACAAAAGGGGTGTTACAGATAACAGAACTCTGACAAGCATCACACTAATGGTAGTTTAGGTTTTTTTTGCTGTCCCTACATCAGAATTCAGAGGACCATTAGAGCCTCAGAGAGGGATGTTGTCTGGCCAGAGAAGGCAAATATTTATGATGTGTCACTAAAGTTTCAGAGAGGGCTGCTATCTGGTCAGAGAGCCGGGCATGCGTGAGTTCAAGGCACGGGCAGGCATTTCAAGCAGGTTCAGAATTTGCAGTAATTTATGGTAAAGCCAAAATTACCTTTTCATGGCTTTGTGGCAAGATGGCTCTCAATTTTAATAAAAGATCAGGTTGGGTCTATCATTTCCCCCTTTTCTCTGTGTCCCTTTCAAATCTTTAATAGATTAGGGGAAGAGCACTGAGGAAATTTTAATCCCTCAGGTAAGATTCTCCAAATTTTTAGAACTTACCCAAAACCGATCTCCCTGATTTTACCAGACTTAATTAATTACTTATATTGATAGTCTACTTATCTTTCTCTCCATTGTTGTAAGAAGAGTGGCGTCAATCATTATTTCTTCTTCTGACCTGAGACAGGGTGAAGTGAGTGGGCATGGCGTGAGGGACATGAGTTGCCTTTTATAAGTCAGTTGGGGGACATGAGTTGCCTTTTAGAAGTCATTTCGGATTGAAGTCTGGTTGGGGAAGAACAGGTTGTAAAGTCATCTGGGGATGGGTTCTTCTATGAGAGAAACAAAAACCATGAGTACTGAATAAATGTTGCAGCAGCCGGAACATGTTAGTGTATAGAAGTTCCCTCACCAGTCTTTAATATCCCCAGTTATCAGGACTATCAAATTAATATTTAACTTTTAGTGTTACAGTTGTCCTTCCCCATAAGATACAGTTTAACAATGTAATGTCATCTGATCTTGTAAAATCCTTTTTCTAGTATGACCTCTGCGTCTAATAGAGAAACCTTTAATTCTGTTACTCAGGGCTGGATAATCGTACTAGCAAACACCAAGCCTACCTGTGTTAGTTAGGAATATCTGCAGGCCTTAAATTAAAAATTTCTGCCTCTGGCAGCTCTTCTTGATAGTCTCTTTTTATAAGTATCAGGCATTCCTGTCTGAGAATCCTTCTTTGTAGCCTCCAGTCTTACTTATTTTGGGAGGCTAAAATAAAGTGCATACCTTAAAATATTATTATTATTATTATTATTATTATTATTATTATTATTATTATTATTTAAAATGCCCAGGAATGGCTGAATTTTCGTCTTAACTGTCTTTCCAAAGTGTTTAAGATGAAGCAGTCAAACGGACTTTTGTTTCTATCTATTGTTAACAGTCAGCTGAGCTTTATGGGAGTCAATTCTGGAAAAATGAGAGCACATTTTCAATTCTGCTAGTGCCATTTGCGCTAGGTGGGTCCAGGTCTTGCTTGACCATTTATCTTCCCTCAGAAGCATCAGGGATATCTCCTTTCTCTGATGACTCTCCTCTTCATAACAAATGCACTGATTGGCTTTCTGTTCTCCAGTGGTCTCATTAATCTCCCTGATCAGGAGGTTATGTGGCTCAGAGTTGCAAAGCTCTTTAGAGAAGTCCCCTGTTCCCTGGATTCAGATTGACTCAGAGGGTAAAAGCCAAATATTGGTTTTCTTGGCCCTTTTCATTTAACTTTAATTTTAAATCCTAATCTTAAACATCCAGCAAATTAATTTTAACAGCCTTATATTAAGAGTACTGGACTTTAATGTCTATAACTTTATAATTATCTTTTTATTAATTGGGATCTGTATTATTCTGTCTGTATTGTAGGTGATGACTTATTATCTTGAATAAACCCATGTTGTGTTCTTAAAGCAACACATTTGTAAAACACTAACAGGGAATCTTTAGATAACTTATAAGAAAATTTCAACTAAAATTAACAAAAGTAAAAATACTTAGTTCGTGTAATAGCTACCCTAAATTTTTTGGCTGAGTATTACATTATATCCCCTGTTTGAGATCCTAGGAATCTTGACATTTTTTATGTTTTTAACATAACTTTAAAGAAATATTATCTGACGTACTTGTTTCATAGTCATTCTCACATATAGTAAGATGGGACACACAGCCTTATCTCAGGTAAGGCAGGGCTCTTTATAAATCTTAACCATTTTAGTTCTAAAGCTGATCTTTATTTTTTTTTTGTTTGGGGGTCTTGGAAGATCTACTCCTTAAGAAACTAATAGTTCATACTCAGGATTGGTTTTTGGTAGGAAAAATTATGATAAACATGGATTATTAGAATTACTTTATAATTTGGAAGGGTTTCTAGAAAACAGTATACCAGATCTGTAAGTTTCTATGTGAGGAGCCTCTAGGTCATTGTGGTGTTTGTGAACTTCCATTTTAGTGTACTGTGGCCAAGGTCAAAATGTACAGACAGTGAAGGTGTAACCCATCAACTTCATCTTCAGACACTTGCAAAATAGTTCCCAATTTCAGGTTTGGCTCTATGAGCAAGTGAATGTGCAGGTTGAGGGCTCAATCATTGGTTTTAAGAAGTATATGAACCTCTCATCAGATGATGCAGAAGAAATTGATTTAAAACAAAGTAAAGAACAGAACTGGGTCACTGTGTACCAAAAGGAGATAATATTACTCTGCTACCAAGTGTCTCTAACTAGAAATGATCAATGAAGTCATGAATTATTGAGAAGGCAGTTTTGTTTTTTTAGGTGTTTTTGTTTAGGAGTATAATCCTAAAGTATTTGTTTATATTGCTTTGATTACCCTTTTGTTATTACCAGATGACAATAATGGTATGGGGTTGTTTTTATTAAAAAGTAAAAATTAAAAGCAACATTGACAAAGTTTACATAAATTGTTTGTGGTCTCATGAACATTAGCTAACACCATATGATATCACATTTAAAACATGAATTAAAGAAAGCCTGAAAGTTTTCAACTTTTACATAGATTAGGCTCTCATTAACTTAAAAATACATTTAAATTGTTCCACAATGTAAAAAGTAACATAAAACTTTACATATCTTATTGATAACAGGTAAATAAATCTCCAATATATTTTTTTTACCATACAACTTCAGAACACGAGCTTGATATAATGCTCTTTTAAAGTTTCTACCTTACAGACTTGCATACCTGTAAGATATGAAAACATTAATAGCATCACAATTACATTGATGTTTCTACATTAACCAAGTTTAGCTTTTAAAGAAATGGCAGTACAATGCTCTAAAATAACAGTTCTGATTTAATAAGTTTTTTAATTTTTATGGTTCCTTGCTCTAGAAAAAATAAAACTTAATAAACACAATGTTATCGGTAAACTTATGTTTCAAAAAATTTTTGTCTCATTAACACATGACTGATTTTTAAAACCTTATATAGAGTTTAGTAAAAACTTATACAGACCTTAGTAAATGAATCAGATTTCTAACAAAAGTACTCACGAATGAGTAATCCCATATCAAATTTACTTTACTTATTTATCAAAATATTAGAGAAATGTATTGAACAGTGTAAACCATTTTTATGTTGAAGAAAATGTTCTAGAACCAAGGCACATTAGACGTTTTGTAGATATTAATATTTTATTAGATTTTTGAACACCTAGAAAAATTTGTAAGCTTAAATTTAAAAACATTTATTTTTATCTGTTTATCCGATTTAAATTGAAACATTTAAACCACGTGAACTAAAGATCTTTGGATCCACTTTTTAAAATTTGTTTTTATGAGCACTTTTTTAAATGAGCGCTCCTTATATATGTTAATTTGTGTATCATATATATGATATATGGATATATGTCTATATAGACAGACAACACATAACAAAATTGTGCACACATAATAATAGTAAAGGCCTTGTAGTTTTTCACAGGTTAAATATCTATTGCAATGTTTCAAAAAGTCCACAGTTGGTCAAAGATAGAACTGATCAGAAAAACATTAACCTAGGTCTGTATGCTCAGAATCATGAGCTCAAAAATAATAAAGTATCTAAGGAAAACAATAAGAGTCCTAGAAAAAATGACTGGCCAGTAATTAGTAAATACCATACAATTTACTTTTTTTTTCCGTTAGGCATCAAATCAGTCTCCTACTAAGCTTGCAGGCTTTTTTCATTTGCATTTCAACATGAGTCATGGCTGAGGTCTGGAAGGAGCAGGAAAAAAAATGCTATTCTGAGCAGACACCTCAGGCCTAAGGCATATTAACCATAATTTTCCGGTTGGGGTGTTGAAAATTATGATACAAGTTCAAGATACAATTCACAAAATTTTATGTCTTTACATCTTATTTTGTCAACAGATACCATACTATGGTTTACTATCCTTGTCCAAATTAATGCACTGGTACACACAGTGACATTTTCTCTGGCTACCGAATTCAAAATTGGTTAAAAAAAAAAAAAAGTGAATGATTGGGAAGTTACTTGCCAACTTGGAAGTAGAGTTCTTCAGTTTTCCATCCTAAGTATTTAAGTTCTCTGGCATGAATTACCTGAAATCTTAAACTAAACAATGACCTAAACCCGACTTTTAACTGCAAGATTGTGCAATGCTTCAAAAACCCATTCAGATACCAGTTTTTTTATGATAAAACATCATCATTTAGACACACATTCAGCTAAGATCATTCCCAAGAAAAAATTTATAATATCAACACATTATTGCACATGTCTTAAAGGACCAGAAACAAAGACACAAGACAGACAGAAAGGAGGTAGAGACTATGGTTGTCAGACAGAATCCTTTAAACCAGAGCAGATAAGAGAAAAAATCTACTACACCAGTGGCACCCAGGGGGGGACCAGATGTTTTAACAGAGGGGCAACCTGAAATGTAAAATAAAGTGTCTATATGGTGACTTTACTGAATTTAGTGTCCCCTTTTTCTTTTTCTCTTTTTTAACAAGACAGAGGTGGCATAATACTTACAGTGCACGGAAGGAAGGAGGGTATTCCCTGAATCAACAGGGCTTTGGCAGCTGCTGGGGGTCCCTCAGTCCCTCCTTTTACTTACAGGATTAGCTCCTCTGGTTCAGTTCCACCCCAAGCAAGCTCCATCTCCTAACATTTCAGTAGACAGCTCTCACAAAGTTCTGGGGCGGAGGGGGGGTACCAAATTTGTAACTTAAAGTTCGGTTCCTGACCTAGAAGCCAATTTATACCAATTAAATAATGAGGAATGGGTTCTGAGAAAAAGAAAAGGGGAGGCTAATTGCTTTGCTAACAAAGGAGAAACACAGGGGACTCTGCCAAATGTTGTGACTCTCTTGATCTGGAGGGACAAGGGGTTTTAAAGGAGTTTCACTTGTTAACCTGGGAGATACTCAGTTCTTAGGTCCCCAGCAGGCATTTCCCTCTGCAATGGTTGTGCTCCAGGCAGCCAGCTAGGGGCTTCTATCATCCTGCTAAACAAAGGGGGGTAAAGTTCATCGCAGTTCCTTAAAACACAGTTCAAACGGGTGTCAGGCTTACTCTCTTTATTACCCATTTTCACGTCCAATATCCTTAAGTTTTTACAACCAAAATCACACAACAAAATGAACAAAAGCAAACAAACAAAAAAAAAAATAGAACGGAGAACAAAACACACCACACACACACAAAAAGAAAAACAGAAACCCGGCGCCTAAACAGAAAAACAGTGGTACAGTGCAACATCTTGCTAAAGCTCCAGGGTAGGAGCGCGTGCGTGCCCGTCGGCACCTCTCTACACTTCCAGAGGAATTTCCTACAGAACAGAACAGAGGACAGAACGATTCTTGTTACTGTCCTGGACAGGAGTATATGTGAGCCTCCCCAGGCCACATCTCTGTCATCAGAAGAGATCTCCCTTAACCGAATATCAGATGTTATAAAGGCGCCACTTACCTATGGAGGCCTCCTCCATCAGGTGCTTGCTAATACTTTTAGTGCAGAGGTTCACTGCAATGCTCCCGTGACTAAAGGCTCTCTTCCTAATATAGAGAAGATGGACCATACCAGGCCTGAGTGGAGAGCTGTTCCTTGGTGCCTATGGTTGATATACCATCCTAATTTGCAAAAGTGCCACAGAATGTAGGGTCAGCCTCCTTTTCATGGTACTCTTGGAAGCAACTGTTTGGACAAAGTGGTTGCCAAGGCAGTGACCTCATTCAGTTCCTGAAGGATGCGACCTCACCTCACTTCCTTGGTAATGGAACTCTCTGAACTTGGGATCCAGGAAGCCAGGCACACAAAGCCAATCCCAGTCCCAGTCCTAGTCGTCTCACTTGCTTCGATTTAGCAAGGACAGAGTCAGTCTTTCTTGGTACCTACTGATGTGAGGATGGCCAAATGCCAGGAAAACTCTGAAGAGGGGCCTTTTTTGAAAAAGCAGGTAGTGGCTCACAGCTGGCTCCTGACCACTTCACAGAGTTGGACAAGGAGACCAGATCTGAAACAGGACAGGCCATATCGGGGGAACACAGTATGACCCAGCAGTCAGAGGACACTCTGGAGAGTGAGAGACCTACTTGGGGGAAGGAGGTGACTTTGTGGGTGTGGATGTGTGTTTGTGGTTTTGTCTCATGTTCAGAGAATAGGTAGGAAAGTCGGTTTGTTTGGTTTGGAGTGAACTGTTTCTAGTAAGTTGTTGGACAAGGTGAGTGTTTCTATGTCTGTGTATCCCACTGTGTCCTTGGTTGTAGACATTAGAAAAGAGAATGCATCAATGGATGTTTCCTGTCTATTAGAAAGCTTCCCAGCATTCATCCTGCCCAATTAATGAATACTCTAGGGCTTGCCTTATCAATGGGCAACACCGGCTATCTTCCTAAGTTCCTGTTTTCTTCCTGAATTCTGGCCACTCTCCAGAATAGACTCATGCTTTTGTGTCCACGATATGTAGCACCTCCAAGCACCGTGACATGGACATGTACTGGATAGCTGAAGGAATTGGCAAGAATCTCAGAAAACTCAGATACCAGTGTGACCAGGATAGTCTCAGTGGAGAAACCCTGCAATTGGCCTTTTTATTACCTATTGTTCTGTTGCCCTGAATGTCAGGAAGGTCTTTGCCTCAGGCCACGCCTTTGAGATTCCTGAAGAAAAGAGTTTTCAAACGGAAATGAATGGGCATCACCTGTGGCTGTTTGCTTAATTCCTTTGGAAAGGGATGTGTCTGAATCAGCCCTTTGGCCCTGTGTGAGCCTAGAGCTTAGATTCTCAGCACCTGATGGATCGTAAGAAAGATCCCATGTGTGGATCCAAATCAAAATGGCCAAAAATCAGTCATTGTGGATGAAGTCTCTCGCATTCCTCCATAAGGTTCTTAACCTCCCTCAAGTGAGAATAGGGATCCAATGGGTCAAATGAGTTATTCAAAGCCCTGCAGATGCTAGCCCATAGGTTCTTGGGTTTTCTTATGAATCCAATTCAAATAAAGAATCTAAACCGACAGTCAGTAGGCCTCAAATTGGAGAACAGAGCTGTGTTAACGGCAGGCATATTTGATCACTCCTGGTTCACAGGAAGGGTGTCCAGGCCACCCTGACTTTTGGTAAATGAGGGGAAAGGGAGCTTACTTGGGACACTGTCTTGTGCTGCACCTCTCATGGAATCCTCCTGCCAGAAGTTATGATGAGTGTCTATATGGAAGTAGATGAGTGTCATGTGAGAGTGTTTTGGTTTTAACTGCGGTCATTTGTGTGGAAGTTGGAAGAGATAACTGGGTCCAACTTGGCTTGCACTTTGGTGTGATTCCCCTTAGAGACTGTGTTTTGGAACTGACCTCCGAGAAGGTACAAGGTCCTATGACATTGTATATCCATATTTCTGGGACATCTCTACAGAACGTAATTCAATGCTAAGTATACCAATCAAGGGCCAAATGAACTTCTGGACTTCAAATCTTAACTAGATTTCTGTTTTCATATTTATATTGAAAGGTTAATAAAATAGATACTTGTCATTTCCTGTTTTTCTGTATGCTTAACAAAACACCATTGAAATCTTGAGAACTGTTTACTATTCTTGTTCCCAGAATGTGCTGTCCCAAACTGCCAAACTGCAGAATGTACTCCGTCAACCAGTTGCTCGCAAACTGACACTCGCCATTACCCATCAATAAATTTCTCTCCCTGCCCTCTCCAAGAAAAATATATAACCATTTCTTAAGCTGTTCTCAGGGCTCTCTGCTCTGTTCAAGTGATCTCTGAGCCCTTCATGCCGGACTCCCAATAAACCCTTTGCTGTTGCATGAGACAGTCTCTTAGTGGTCTCTGCTGCAGATGCTCGCCCAACCTTTACATCTGGTGGCCCTAGCAAGATCCGGAAGCTGCAGACAAAATACCCCCAACGGGCTCCTCTGGGGGTAAATAAGGCCCATCTTTCTCGTTTCAGGCTTCAGGTTAGGGTATGGCAAAACGGCTATTGGTAAAGAGCGTGAGCTCTCTCCCATGGTGGCTGACACACATGTCACAGAGCCACAGGCCATGTCCCTGGGGGATAGACTCGGAAAATCGTGGAACAATAGTCTCCTCGACTCAGTGATATTTTGCTTCTGATTCGGTATTGCCAGCCCTTCAGGTTTTGCCGACTAGTCAGTCCTGGTCTCAGTATTGGACGTCCATTGCCTGTCTTTATTGTCTTGTCTTGTCTGTGTTGTGTGTCGTTGCTTTCGGTGTCTGTGTATATTTCATTATGGGACAGATCATTTCAATGCCTCTGTCCCTGACCCTTAATCACTGGACCAAAATCTGCTTAAGGGCTCAGAATCTTTCTTTTTCAGTAAAACGCCAGACCTGGCAGATTCTGTGTCTCAGAATGACCCACCATTGCAGTCGGATGGCTCCTAGAAGAATCTTTCAACTTCGCACTTATTTGAAAAGTCCGAGATATTGTCTTTCAGCAGGTGCCACATAGACATCCAGATCAACAGCCATATATCTTAACTTGTCAGTACCTCTACAAATCTCCTCCTCCATGGGTCAAGCCTTTCCTTGTCCCTGCACCTGCTCCTACTCCTTCCCCCACGATTCTATCTCAACCTCTCTGCTCCTCCTCCTCCACCCTCTGTTCTCCCTGAGTCTCAAGACTCTACTGGACTCACCACCCCCTCCTTATCATCTGCCCTCGTCTCCCAACCCCTAACACCCTCTAAGTGATTCCCCTTCTGCTGACTCAGCCTCTCCACCATTCGAGGAAGCTAGGCTGGCCCAGCGTTATCCAGATGACTGTCCCGCGGCACACACAGCCCCTCCTTCCCTGGAGGAAGCTGGCCCGCCTAAAAGAACTCAGAGAACTCACCGACGTTTTCACACCTGCCTACTTGAGGTGACTGCCAACACCACCTAGCGACTCTCTTCATGACAGAGCAATGAGAGAAAAATCTCCTGGAATGTAGAAAAAAATATCCTCAGACCTGATGGGCGACCAACACAACTTCCCAACATAATCAAAGCTGGCTTCTCCTTAAACCCACCCAACTGGGACCCCAACACCTTTGAAGATAGGGAGCATCTGTTCAATTATTGCCAGGCTCTAACAGCGGGTCTCCAAGTGGCCGCTGGGTGACCAACTAATTTGGCCATGGTAAGAGAAATTATTCAAAGGCCTGATGAATCTCCATTTATGTTTCTAGAGAGAATCATGGAGGCATATAAGAGATATACTCCTTTCGATCCTCAGGCAGCAGATTAAAAGGCATCTGTCACGATGGCCTTAATTGAGCAAGCTGCCATGGATATTAAAAAAAAAAAATTAAAAGAGAGATTTTGTCAAAGAAGCCAAGAAAGTATACTATAAGAGAGAAACAGGGAGAAAGAAAGGGAGCAAAGGGAGGATGAGAGAACCAAAAGACAGACTAAGGCATTGACTAAGGTCCTGATCACAACAAGAAAGAGGCCAGAAATTAAGACATAGGGTGACAGGAAGGGCCCATGCCAGAGGCCACCCCTGGCCTCAGATCAGTGTGCCTACTCTAAAGAAAAAGGATACTGGGCCATAGAGTTCCCTATAAAGAGACAGCCACGCCAGCTGGCCATTCTGACTCTGGAGGATGACTAAGAAAATCAGGGCTCAGAACCCATCCCCTAGCTCAGGGTAACTTTTGAAGTGGAGGGGACTCCAGTAAACTTTGAAGTGAATACAGGAGCAGTATACTCAGCCCTTGAGGCCCCATTGGGCCCTCTATCAAATAAAAGATCTCTAGTTCAAAGGGATGATGACAGTAAATATCAGGCTTAGACAACTAAGAGGACCATGGACCTGGGGAAAGGAAAAATCCATCACTCCTTCCTAGGAATCCCAGAATGCCTGGACCCATTGATGGGCAGAGATCTGCTCATCAAGATCCGGGCCAAAATAACTTTTAACCATGAAGGCCCCCAAATGAAATTTCTAAATACTTCAGCAAAAACTCCTATAGTCACGGGTTTAACTATATTAGTAGAAGATGAACATCCACCATTCACATGCCCCAAGTCTGATCAAACAGGCAAGCTACCCCAAAAATGGATAACAGATTACCCAGATGCCTGGGCAAAAACTGCTGGGTTAGGCCTGGCCGTGAAATAATCTCCAATAACAGTGGAGTTAAAAACCTCAGTCTCCCCAGTCAATGTCAAATAATATCCTCTAAGCAAAAAAACTAAAGGTGGGATAAGGCCCCATATTCAGAAATATCTGGCATTAGGGGTCCTAAGGCCCTGTCAATCGGCCTGGAACACTCCCCTGCTACTAGAAAAAAAAGCCAGGGACCGGGAACTATCGCCCCATTAAAGAGCTAAGAGAGATCAACAAAAGAGGGCAGGACATTCACCCCACGGTACCTAATCCGTACAATCTGCTTAGCACTCTGAACCCTGAGGGGAAATTATATACTGTTCTGAACTTAAAAGATGCTTTCCTTTGCTTGCCTCTGCATAAAGATAGTCAGTTGCTGTTTGCTTTCGGGTGGGTAGACCCAGAAACCAAAACGTCTGGTCAACTAACTTGGACTAGACTCCCACAGGGGTTCAAAAACTCCCCCACTCTCTTTGATGAAGCCCTCCACAGAGATCTCAACAACTTCAGAACTACGCACCCTGAATTTACCCAGCTTCAATACGTGGATGTCCTGCTACTGGCAGCCAACACCAAGGAAAACTGTGAGTCTGGGACCCAAGCACTATTATATGAGCTTGCTCAACTCGGGTATAGAGTTTCGACCAAAAAGGCCCAAATTTGCTAGCATGAAGTAATCTTCCTGGGCTATTCCCTTAGGGGCAGTAAACGATGGCTCACTGAGCCCAAAAAACAAACCATTATGTAGATACCACCCCCATCTTACAGCAGACAACTCAGAGAATTTCTTGGGACTGCTGGCTTTTGCAGGTTATGGATGCCTGGGTTTGCGTCCTTAGCTGCTCCATTATACCCGCTGTTAAAGGAAGATGCCCAATTCCAATGAAACCCTGAGGACCAGGAAGTTTTTGATAACATCTAAGGACACTGACACTGAACGCCTCAACTTCACTGAGCTCAGCCTGCAATTAGAGCAAGCCCTACACTACGTTAAAAATGTACATCAACTCACTCACCTTGGTTCAAAGAAACTGCAGGCATTACTGTAAGATTAAGAACAGAGTTTTCCACTAACCAACTCACAGTGAAAGGAAATAACTGAACGGGTAACAAAAGCCTGTCGGGTCCGTCAATTGGGTAATGCTTACCCTTCCAAGTTTCCTAGAGGAAAGCACCTATGAGGAACCAGACCAGGACAATTCTGGGAAGTGGACATTACTAAAATTAAGCCAGCAAGGTATGGATTTAAATATCTCCTAGTCTTTGTAGATACATTTTCAGGATGGATTGAAGCCTTACACACACACACAAAAAAAAAAAAAAAAAAAAAAAAAAAAAAACAAAAAAAAAAAACAACGGCGCAAATGGTTTTCAAGAAGATCCTGAAAGATATTTTTCCAAGATACGATCTGCCTAATGGACTGATAATGGACTGGTTTTCATGGCCCAGGTAAGTCAGGTGTTAACCAGGACCCTGTGGATTAATTGGAAGTTACATTATGCTTATATACCCCAGAACTCAGGACAGGTAGAAAAAATAAATAGAACCATTAAAGAGACCTTAACGGCCCCCTTAGGGAACTGGTGACTATCTCTCCACCCAGACATTTTTCAGCTCAGTATAGGTCTTTCCTATTGAGACATGCCTGATGAAGAGGATCTCACTAAAATTCCATTAAATCCCTTCCGTACCATAGATAATTGAAACAAACATTATGGATGCAGGGACACGCGAGCCAGATGCAGGTTGGCTAGCCTATATTACTATGTATGCCCGGCAGACTATCAAAGCGACAAACAGCCATGGCTGTGTGGGGGAAAAGCCGACTTCTTGTGTAAGTCATGGGGATGTGAGCATACAGGGACTGCCTGGTGGAACCCAAACTCCTCATCAAATTCAGTACACAGCATTGGCCATATTACCAATTAGACAACCAAAAACTATGGCCCCCAGAGGGTTCTCTAGATCCTCAAATTCTGCATGACATTTTTAACTTCGGCAAGTTCTCAAAAGGGGGAAATTCCCCTATGTGGAATCCTTTTTCCTCCTTCGCTCACATCCTGTACTATGCTTCCCCAATAGTTCCTCACCCTCAGCCTTCTGCTCTAGACTCTCTGCTTTCACTCCCACCTCAGCAACCTGATTTCTCCCCTCCAATTACTAGATCAAAAACCCAAACCTCCACTGGATCTCAGAACATTGCCCCCTTGCTGAGGAAGCAGGTACCGAGGTACCCCTCCACCCACTCCTCTCTTTTCCTGTCAGTGTCTGCACTAGGTCCCACCAAGTCCTCTAGCAAGCTTAGCCAAAGCTCAAACCAGCTGAGAAGAGCCCTCAGACCCCTATCCAAGATGTAATGAAAATGACCTTTAAAGTTGATTTGTCATCACTGAAAACAGGTTTCTAAGAATTTAAAGTCCCTCACAGGCTTTTTGGAATACTCACTCCCGTCTTCCCCTCTGCTCTACCTGTTCTACTGCTCAAGTTTTTGTTCTAGGAAAATCCCAAACCCCTTTCCCATTATTCTTTGGCATCTCTCCTTCCTCATTCTCAGATCCACGGAGCTGCACTCAGCATCGCCTTCCCTGTCATCCCCCTCTGTACCAGGTCCACAGAAGTGTCTTAAATGACCTTCTCCAGAAGTCTTTACCAAGGCTACTTTAGGGCTTTCAGCAAAAGAGTCCCTCTGAAAAAGTTCAATGGAGATAAACTTCCACTCTTCATGTTGCCCTGTTCTACTTGGCCACTGGCTGGAAAAATCACCACCCCTAAGCTAGACATCGCCTTACCAGTTTTTCACAAAATATGTGAACAAGGACTCTGGCCTTGAGCTGGGGCTTCAGAGAGATTGCTACATTTCTAAGATAAAAAAGTTACCAACTGGGCTCCATGGTGACAGCTGGCAAGGAGGAAAAAAAAGAGACAAAAAAGCTCTTCCATTCCAAGGTGTAATTGAAAAGTTAACGTGCACAGAACAGAGGAAAAAAAACAGAAACAAAAACTGATTTGTGTGAATTTCTGCAGACTGTGAACTTCTGAGCCCCTTCCCTTACATGTTGGGTACAAATACTAAAACTACCAAAACTTGGGGTTCAGGGGATTAATTGATTACAACAGAAGCAATGCCCTCTCAATACGGATGCAAACAAATAAAACTCCTTTCCTGTCTTTGGTGCTATCTTAGGTGCCTTTCCTTGTCCGTCTCTACAACAGTATAAATCTATACACTTTAACATTATTTATGTTTTCATAAAGTGGTCAATAGTTGCGATTAATTATGTAATGATGCAGATGTTTTCCAGAGTGCTCTATCAGGACGCAGGTTCATTTAAAGATCAAATAGGGGGGGCATACAACCCGGTTCCACCGGGAACCTGTATCCCTCACTTTAGCCATCCTATTAGGAATAATAGTTGCTGAAGGGGTGGGCACAGGAACATCTGCCCTAGTCCATGAGACACAACAAAGACACAATTAGAAGCAGAAATAGACAAAAGCTTAAAGACATTAAAAACCGACATCACAGCTTTACAGGAATTTTAACCTCTCTCTCTCTGAAGTTGTTTACAGAGCAGGCGAGTGTTGGACCTCCTCTTCATGAGAGAAGGGTGCCTTTTTGCTTGCATTGAGGAAAGAATGATGTTTTTTATGCCGACAATACTGGAGTTGTAAAAGAATCTATGAGTAAATTAAGAAAATTACTTGAAGAGTGTCAAAGAAAGACAGAGGCCCCCAAAAGGAGGTTTGAGTCTTGGTTCACATAGTCCACCTAGTTAACTACACTTTTATCCACCCAGGCTAGTCCATTAATAATTCTCATATTATTGTTAACTGTAGGACCCTGTTTGCTCAACCATGTAGTTTCTTTTCTCACCCAAATTGAACCTGTTATTAACCCTAACCATACACTGTTCTCTCAATCTAATTTTACAGAAGAGCGCGGACAGAGTTGGTCTTAAAATACAGGAATATAAAGGATCTTCCACCTGCTGAGAACCTCAAAGGTCCTTGAAGAAATGATCCCTGGAGAAGATGTAGTCAACTATGAAGGACCTGAGAGAGCAAAAGTCTTCCATGGCAAACAACCTGCTCATGATGAAGGGATGTGTCTGAATCAGCCACTCTCTTCTTAATGTAGAGAAGATGGACCAAAGCAGGGATGTGTTGAGAGCTGCTCCTGCGTGCCAATGGGTGACATACCATTCTAACTTGTGAAAGTGTCACAGAAAGTAGGGGCAGCCTCCTTCTCATGGGAACCTTGGAAGCAACTGTTAGGACAAAGTTGTTGTCAAGGCAGTGACCTCATTCAGTTCCTAAAGAAAGTGACCTCACCTAACTTCTATGGTGATGTAACTCTCTGAACTTGGAATCCAGGAAGCCTGGCACCCAGAGCCAGTCCCAGTCCCAGTCCCAGTTGTCAAACTTATTTTGATTTACCAAGGACAGACTCAGTCTTTCTTGGGACCTACTGATGTGAGGATGGCCAAATGCAAGAAAAGCTATGAAGAGGGGGCTTTCCTGAGAAAGCAGGCATTGGCTCACCACTGGATCCTAAAAACTTCACAGAGTTGGCCAAAAAGACCAGATTTGAGAAAGAACAGGCCATTTCCTGGAACATAGTATGGCCCACCAGTCAGAGGACTCTCCAGATAGTCAGAGACCTACATGGGGGAAGGAGGTGCCTTTGTGATGTGGGTGTGAGTTTGTGGTTTTGTCTCATGTTCTGAGAATAGGTATGAAAGAAGGTTTGTTTTTTTTTGGAGTGAACGGTTTCTAGTAAGTCGTTTGACAATGCGAGTGTTTCTATGTCAGTGTATCCCACTGTGCCCGTGGTTGTAGACATTAGAAGAGAGAATGCATCAATGAATATGTCCTGTCAGCTAGAAAGCTTCCCAGCATTCATCCTTCCCAATTTATTAATGGACTGCAGCTTGCCTTATTGATGGCAACACTTACTATCTTTCTAAGATCCTGTTTTCTTCCTGAATTCTGGCCACTCTCCAGAATAGGCTCATGGTTTTGTGTTTAAGATATGTACAACCACGAAGCTCTTTGAAATGACCATGTACTAGATAGCTAAAGGGAATGGCGAGCATCTCAGAAAACTCAGATATCAATGTTACCAGTAAAGTCTCAGTGGAGAAACCCTGCTTGGGGCCTTTTGATTACCTAATCTTCTGTTGCCCTGAATGTCAGGAAGGTCTTTTCCTCAGGCCACCACTTTGTGAAGCCTGAAGAAAACAGTTTTCAAATGGAAATGAATGGGTATTACCTGTGGTTCTTTGCTTAATTGCTTTGGAGAGGATGTGTCTGAATCAGCCTATTTGCCCTGTGTGAGGCTGTGGCTTAGATTCTCACCTTCTGATGGATATAAAGAAAGATCCCATGTGTACATCCAAGACCAAAATGGCCACAGAGCAGTCCTTGTGGATGAAGTCTCTCACCTTCCTCTGTAACTTTCCTGAACTCCATCAAGTCAGAATAGGGATCCTTTGGGTCAAATGAGATCTGCAAAGCCCTGCAGAGGCTAGCCCATGGTTGCTTGGGTTTTCTCAAGACTCCAATTTACATAAAGAATCCAAACCCCACAGTCAGTTGACCTCAAATTGAAGAAGTGGAGCAGTATTAATGGGAGGCCTATTTGATCTCTCCTGGTTCACAAGAAGGGTGTCCATGCCACCCTGAATTAGGCAATTTAGGTGCAAGAGAGCTTATTTTGGACACGGACTTGAGCTGTGCCCCTCATGGAAAACTCTAGCCACAGGTTATTATGTGTGTCTATATGGAAGAAGATGAGCGCCACGTTGGAGTGTTTTTGTTTAAATTGTGGTCATTTGGGTGACGGTTAGAAGAGATGACTTGGTCCACATGTGCTTGAACTCTGGTGTGATTTCCTTAGAGACTGAGTTCTGCAACTGAACTCAGAGAAGTATTGCCATGAATAGTGTTGAGATTTTAGGAAGCCAGGCATGAGTGTCACCCTTGGAAACTGAGTTCTAGGCCCAGGGTGGCTTTCCACAGAGCACTGGGCCTCTCAGCCAGGATACCACATGATTTTATTCTGAAAGACTTGGCACCCATCGTTGAGAGTCAAAACTCATATGGACCTCACATTGTAGAGCTAAATGAGCTAAACATCATGTGATCTTTTCACCATTCTTTGGGAAGCCTTACCTGTGAGTGTTCTCAAGAGCTTTCATTGAAATGAGCTTCCTAACCATTTAATGGTTCCTGAATGAATTGAAACTCACAGTGCCTCCAACTTCATCCTTGAAAAATTGCTAGATAAATGCCATGAAATTTTTGAAATTCCCATCACCAGGTGGCACTGGAGAACCTTTGGATGACCTGTTGCTGGTCATGAATATTTCAGTGTCTTGTTTTACTGGGTTTCATGTAAATGGTGTAGAACAGAGATGTCAGTAAGTTGGACTCTGTTGAGTAGTGGGCCTAGAGCAGTGTTGGGCAGGTATGTGATAAAACATCTGTGGTGGGGCCATGTGGATCTGCCATTGGCTTCCAAATGGCTTGTGACTGACATGGCACAGCCAGCAGAACCTTCTGTGTAAAGGCAACTTGTTATATGGAGCGATTTCAGGATATTGTTCAGAATCAGGTTGCTATGGTCAAGGGGTCAAGCTATGTGGGATAGAAGCCTGGTTCTTGTATCATCCTGCAGACCCTGATCCACCACACGTGACAGAACTCCCTCTTGCACTTTGTTGCAGTTGAACTCCTTGTATTTCATGAAGCAAATACCAAACTCCCAGTGCAGCAGGAAGAAACACCACGAAATGGAGGATGACCATATGGCTTCACAGTCCACACTTGGAGACACTAAGCCCCAGTGGCCACAGTTTACCTACAAAGAGAGAATTCAGCACTGCTGCCTCGTGTTCATTGTAAAATAAGAAACTTTGTCCTCCTGGTCACATAGATGCAGACCCATCTTTGAGGGTCTCACTACAAAGGAAGCTTAACTCGTGACAACAACCTATATTTCAGTGCCCAACCTCAGTGGCAGTTTCTCAAAAAGTTTTAGGCAAGCAGAGCTCCATGTTTGTGGAGTGTGTACCCTGTCCTTATTTTTGGAAACTCCTATTCCACCTCCAAGTTTGTGCACTCTTGAGCATTTTCCATTCCAAAAATGTAATCACAGATTTTGTAACTCTTCTCCTCTAATTGTGTCTTACTTGGGGCGAAGGTAATGTCAAGGCATGGTTCTGGATGAGACTGGGAAGATTTGTTGTAGCACATATTTGCATACACATTGGATTAATTTTCCTATTTTCCATTCGAAATTCTGAATCCCTGACACTAACCCATATTCTACTAGACTCTGACTACTAATCCTAATATGATGGAGAAAAATAACCCAAACAGTACATAAGTACATGCAGTTCAGAGTTCGACTTGCCATTTGCATGATAAAGGGTAGGTGTTATAAATTTAGTCAATTTTTAATTGAAATAGTTCTCCATGTGTTTTCAAAGTTAACAAATATGTGAATTACTGTCTCCCATTCTCTGGAGCCTATTCAGCACATGTATTTTTATATGCACAAATAGAATCCTGCGTGATATCACACGTACATTCTTGTGAGTTACATGACTTAGCAGATACAAAGTGTGAGAAGTGACCACTCCTCCTAAACCCTGTTGGAACTGAAAATTCAACCTATGGGTGAGCTTCCCAGTAGAACAACATTATACATAAACCCATGTTCAGTAAAATGAATGTTTTTGCATCTTTATGATATATATTTCATGATGAATTTCGATTGGCATATATATTGCTACTTATTAATGTCTCTGTTCGTGTGTGTGTGTGTGTGTGTGTGTGTGTGTGTATATATATATATATATATATATATATATATATATATATATATATATATATATTCTCCAGATTTTTAAAAATATGAAATATATGTGTCTTATACACAATCCCTAAATTCATTCATGTTCATGTATGTGGATTAATAATCAACTTTTCACAAGATTATTCTTAGAAATATTCATCCACCCGAAATACATATTTGTTTCCTAGTACTGAAAACTAACTTCAGTGAAAGGTGCATACAAATCCTAATATGTCTACATTAACTGACCCAGTTTAACATCAATGCATGTAGGTTACTATGGAACATGATGTGTATTTTGACGTTAATTTTTATTCCACCCTGGTACATTACTATTCCTTCAGTTTATGTACATCATAGAATATATATTTTATTCACTAGTTAACAAATTTATAGGCATTTGTTTCACTTTCAATCACTTCCTGCTCCAGAACACATGAATTTCTCTACGTTTCTTCAGTGGTCTATTCATGAGACTTTTTTTCCAAATACATTTTTTTCGATTTCCATAATCAATTTTGAAACAAAACTCACAAACCCTTCATGATAAACCATAACCCTAAGATGATCATTAGATATATAACTGGTTGGAATGAATGATTGTATATCAATATAACATTTCTTATATATTTTCAGATATCTATTCAATCCATTATTTAAAGTGGATCCAGTTATATTATTTATTCACAGTATGGTCAATTCATGCATTATGTGTATATTCATAGAAACAGGGTACACATCTTTGTACGACTATACTAATTTATAAGTCTTCAAAATATTGCTCCAAGAAATGGTGGAAGAAATACTCATGTCACCTGATCTACATACACATTTTATCACAGAAATATTCTGGACACCAAAAGCAAAGGTCACACTTACAATTGTACCAAAGCCTAAATAGAAAGTGAGCATGGATTACTAAAAACATCCATGTCCAGGTTGCCTAATGCTCTCAAATATCAATCCTATTGGTGACTACATATTTGTTTCTTCCTAAGATTATCTATTCAACCTCAAACCTGTTGAAAATGTCTAACCCTATCACACAATTTATACTTTGCTTGATTTCCTAATGTCTCTATTGATATCTGCTTTCCTACATGATTTCCCCAGTTCATCATTGTGACTGACTCTTCACATGTACTGACATTTACATACACTCTCTACCCGAAACCCTATTGCTAAAGAACTTTTGGTCCAAATCCTATACTCACTCTTCTTTCTAAACCTACAGACTACCTTCCTAATCCTACCGACTATCGCTTTTTGACTGGATGTTATTTTCAACATTCAATCATCCAAAGTACAAGGTCCGATGCCAGTGTATATTGATTTATTTGAGACATCTGTGCAGCACATAACTCAAAGCTAAGTATCCCACTCAAGTCCCCAGTGCCCTTCTGGACTTCAAATCTTACCTAGATTTCTGCTTTCATAGTTATATTTCACATATATACTCTTATAAATATCACAGGTTGCCAATGCCATTATTCATCCCGCAGAATGATTCGTAACCCAAATCAAACCTATTATTAACCTTAACTATACACTGTTCCTTCAATATAACGTACAGAAGAGCAGGGACAGAGTGGGTCTTACAATATAGGAATGTAGATGATCTTCCACCTGCTGAGAACCTAAAAGATCCATGGAGAAATGATCCTTGGAGAATATATAGGCAGCTATGTAGGACCTGAGAGAGCAATAGTCATCTTCCATGGCAAACAACCTGGTCAGGGTGAATTGATGTGTCTGAATCAGCCTCTGTCTTCTTAAAGTAGAGAAGATGGACCAATCCAGGCCTGTGTGGAGAGCTGTTCCTGGGTGCCTATGGTTGATATACCATTCTAACTTCTGAATGTGTCACAGGATGTTGGGGCAGCCTCCATCTCATGGGAACCTTGGAAGCAACTGTTAGGACAAAGTGGTTACCGAGGCAGTGACCATATTCAGTTCCTGAAAGAAGTGACCTCACTTCACTTCCTTGGTGATGTAATTCTCTGAACTTGGGATCCAGGAAGCCAGGCACCCAGAGTCAGTCTCACTCTGAGTCCCAGTGGGCTAACTTGTTTGCTTTTCCCAAAGACATAGTCAGTCTTTCTTGGTACCTACTGATGTGAGGATGGCCAAATTCCAGCAGAGCTCTGAAGAGGGGCCTTTCCTGAGAAAGTAGGTAGTGGCGAACCACTGCCTCCTGACAACTTCACAGAATTGGCCAAGGAGACCCGAACTGAAACAGGACAGGACATTTTTGGGGAACATAATATGGCCCACCAGTCAGAAGACACTCCGGATAATCACAGACCTACTTGGGGGAAAGAATTGCCTTTGCCATTGTAGGTGTGAGTTTGTGTTTTTTTCTGATGATCTGAGAATAGCTAGGAAAGGTGGTTTGTTTGGTTTGGAGTGGACTATTTCTAGTAAGTCGTTTGACATGGTGAGTGTTTCTATGTCTGTGTATTCCACTGTATCCGTTGTTGTAGACATTAGAAAAGACAATGCATCAATGGATGTGTTGTCTCTAGTTGAAAGCTTCCCCACATTCTTACTGCCCAATTGATGAATGGACTGCAGCTTGCCTTATGGATGGGCAACATCTACTATCTTCTTAAGTTCCTGTTTTCTTCGTGTTTTCCAGCCACTCTCCAGAATAGGCTCATGGTTTTGAGTCCCAGATATGTAACACCACAAGGCTCTGTGACATGGCCATGTACTGGATAGCTTAAGGGAATGGGAGCATCTCAGAAAAATCAGATATCAGTGTGACCAGTAAAGTCTCAGTGGAGAAACCCTTCTTTGGGCCATTTGCTTACTTCTGTTTCTATTACCCTGAATGTCAGGAAAGTCTTTGCCTCAGGCCACCCTGTTGTGTATCCTTAAGACGACTGTTTTCATATGGAAATGAATGGACATCACCTGTGGCTCTTTGCTTAATTGCTTTGGAATGGAATGTGTCTGATTCAGCCTCTTGTCCTTGAATGAGGTTGTGGCTTAGATTCTCAGCACCTGATGGATCTAAAGAAAGATCCCATGTGATTTCAAAACCAAAATGACAAAAAGAGAAGTCATTGTGGATGAATATTTTTGCCTTCTTGTTTTATGTTCCTGACCTCCATCAAGTGAGAATAGGGATCCTTTGGGTCAAATGAGTCTTTGAAATCCCTGCAGAGGCTAGCCCATATGTGCTTGGGGTTTCTCATGACTCCAAATCACATCAAGAATTTATAGGCTTCAGCCAGTAGGCCTCAAATTGGAGAAGCGGAACACTTTAACAGCAGCAATATTTGATCACTCCTGGTTCACAGGAATAGTGTTCAGGCCACCATGTTTTTAGGCAAATGAGGGGCAAGTGGGCTTATTTTGGACACTACCTTGTGCTCATTGAAACCTCCAGCTAGAGGTTATGATGAGTGTCTACAAGGAAGAAGATTATGGCCCTGTGGGAGTGATTTCATTTTAATTTTGGTCATTTTTGTGGCAGTTGAAAGGGATGACTGGGTCCACCTGGGCTTGAACTCTGGTATGATTTACCCTTAGAGACTGAGTTCTGGAACTGACCTCAGAGAAGTATTGCCATGAATTGTGTTGGGATTTTAGGAGGCCACGCATGAGACTCACTCTTGGAAACTGAGATCTAGGCCCAGGGTGGCTTTCCACAGAGGCCTGGGAATCTCAGCCAGAATATCACATGATTTTATTCTGAAAGACTTGGTAGCCATAGTTGAGAGTCAAAACACACATGGACCTCACATTGTAGACGTCAATTGGCCTGGCTTCATGTGACCTGTTGGCAACTCTTTGAGAAGCCTTGACTTTAGAGTTCTCCAGAGCATTCATTGAAATGAGCTTTCTCAACACTTAACGGTTCCTGAATGAATTGAAACCCACAGTGCCTCTAACTTCATCCTTGAAAACTTGCTAGATAAATACCATAAAATTTTGGAAATTCCCATGACCAGGTGGCACTGCAGAAATGTTGGATGTCCTGTTGCTGATCATGTGTATACCAGAAAGTGCCTTGTTTGACTGGGTTTCATGAAAATGGTGTAGAATACGAGATGCCAGGAATTTGGAGCCTGCTGAGTAGTGGGCCTAGAGCAGTGGTGGGGAGGTGTGTGATGAAACATCATGGTGGGGCCATGTGGATCGGCTATCGGCTTACAAATGGCTTGTGACTGATATGGCGCAGCCCCCATTCCCTTGTATGTAAAGGCATCTTGTTATATGGAGAGGTTTCAGGGCAATGTTCATAATCAGGTTGCTATGGTTATTGGGACAAGCTATGTGGGATAGAAGCCTGGTTGGTACATTCTCCTGCAGACGCTAACCCACCCCACGTGACAGAACACCCTCCAGCACTGTATCCCAGATGAACTTCTTATATTGTGTGAAGCAAGTACCAAATTCCCAGTGTAGCAGCAAGAAACACCACGAAAATTGGAGGATGATCAAATGTCTTCACTGTCCCCACCGGGAGACACTTAGCCTCCAGTGGACACAGTTTACCTACAAAGAGAAAATTGAGCACTGCTTCCTCATGTTCATTGAAATATAAGAAATCATGTCTTCCAGGTCACATAGATGCAGACCCAGCTTTTATGGTCTCACGACAAAGGAAGCCAAAGCTCATGACAACAACATATATTTCAAGTGCCCAACCTCAGAAGCCGTATTCCAAGAAGTCTTAGGCCAGCAGAGCTCTTTGTTTGTGGAGTGTTTACCCTGTCCTTTACTTTTGGAAACGCCTCTACCACCTCCAAGGTTGTGAACTCCCGAGCATATTCCATTAAATATATGTATTTATAGATTTTCACAATTTTCTACTATAATTGTGTCTTACTTGGGTGAAGGTAATGTCAAGGCATTGTTCTGGATGTGAGTGGGAAGATTTTTGTGTAGCACATATTTACACACACACTGGATTCATTTTTCAATTTTTATTTTGAAATACTGAATCCCTGACACTAACCCATACCCTACTAGACTCTGAATTATGATCCTAATATGATGGTGAAAAATAACCCAAAAAGAATAGAATACAAGCAGTTCAGAGGAGGCATGGTGTATAGTTGGAATTGCCTTTTGCATTATATTTTGTAGGAGTTATAAATCTAGTCAATTTTTTGTTGAAATAGTTCTACATGTGTTTTTAAAATTAACAAATATATGAATCCCTGTCTCCCTTTCTCTGTAGCCTATTCAGCACATGTATTTTTATATGCACATATAGTATCCTACCTGATATCACTCGTATACACTTGTGAGGTGGCTGAATTTGCAGATGCAAATTGAGAGAAGAGATCACTCCTCCTAAACGCTGTTGGAACTGAAAATTCAACATATGGGTGAGCTTCCTAGTTGAATAACATTATTCATAATTTCATGTTCAGTAAAATTAATATTTTTCAGTCTGTTGATTATATATATTTCATGATAAATTTCTATTGGCATATATATCCCTACTTTTTTTATTGGTTGCTCAAAACATTACAAAGCTCTTGACATATCATATTTCATACATTAGATTCAAGTGGGTTGTGAACTCCCATTTTTACTCCAAATACAGATTGCAGAATCACATCAGTTAAACATCCATATTTTTACATAATGCCCTATTAGTTAATGTTGTATTCTGCTACCTTTCCTATACTCTACTATCCCCCCTCCCTTCTCTTCCCATCTTTTCTCTCTACCATACCTACTCTAATTCATTTCTCTCATTGTTTATTTTCCCACAACCTCTTATATGTAATTTTGTGTAACAATAAGGGTCTCTCTCCATTACCATGCAATTTCCCTCTTCTCTCCCTTTCCCTCCCACCTCATGTTTCTGCTTAATGTTAATCTTTTCTTCATGCTCTTCCTCCCTGCTCTGTTCTTAGTTGCTCTCATTATATCAAAGAAGATATTTGGTATTTGTTTTTTAGGGATTGGCTAGCTTCACTAAGCATAATCTTCTCTATTGCTATGCATTTCCCTGCAAATTCCATGATTTTGTCATATTTTAGTGCTGCGTAATCCTCCATAGTATACAAAGGTCACATTTTTTTTTATCCATTCATCTATTGAAGGGCATCTGGGTTGGTTCCACAGTGTAGCAATTGTGAATTGTGCTGCTATGAAAATCGATGTTGCAGTATCACTGTAGTACGCTCTTTTAAGGTCTTCAGGGAATAGTCCAAGAAGGGCAATAGCTGGGTCAAATGGTGCTTCCATTCCAAGCTTGCACAGGAGACTCCATACTCCTTTCCAAATTGGCTGCACCAGTTTCAGTCCCACGAGCAATGTACAAGAGTACCCTTTTCCTCACATCCTCGCCAGCACTTGTTGTTGTTTGACTTCATTATGGCTGCCAATCTCACTGGATTGAGATGGTATTTTAGGGTGGTTTTTATTTGCGTTTCTCTTACTGCTAGAAATGGAGAGCATTTTTTCATGTACTTGTTAATTGATTCTATGTCCTCCTCTGAGAAGTTTCTGTTCAGGTCCTTGGCCCATTGGGTTATTGGTTATATTATTGTCTAATTTTCTGAGTTCTTTGTATACTTTGTATACTCTAGATATTAGGGCTCCATGTGAAGGGTGAGGACTAAAAATTTGTTCCCATGATGTAGGCTCCATATTTACCTCTCTTATTGTTTCTCTTTATGAGAAAAAAAAATTCAGTTTAAGTAAGTCCCATTTCTTGATTCTTGTTATTAACTCTTGTTCTATGGGTGTCCTATTAAGGAATTTGGAGCCTGACCACACAATATGTAGATCTGAGCCAACTTTTTCTTCTATCAGACGCAGAGACTCTGATTTGAATCTAGCTCCTTGATCCACTTTGAGTTAACTTTTGTGCAGGGCGAGAGGAGGGGATTCAGTTTCATTTTGTTGCATATGGATTTACAGTTTACCCAACACCATTTGATGAAGATGCCATCCTTCCTCCATTGCAGGCCATTAGCTCTTTTATCAAATATAAGATAGTTGTAGCTTTTTGGATTAGTCGCTGTGTCCTCCATTCTGTACCATTGGTCCACCCGCCTGTTTTGGTACCAGTACCATGCTGTTTTTATTATAATTGCTCTGTAATATAGTTTGAAATCTTGTATTGCTATACTGCCTGATTCACACTTCCTGCTTAGAATTGCTTTTGCTATTCTGGGTCTTTTACTTTTCCATTTGAATTTCATGATTGCTTTATCTATTTCTACAAAAAATTCCTTTGGGATTTTGATTGGCATTGCATTAAACCTGTAGAGAACTTTTGCTAATATAGCCATATTGATGATGTTAGTTCTTCCTATCCATGAACGGGGTATATTTTTCCATCTTCTAAGATCTTATTCTATTTCTCTTTTTAGGGTTCTGTAGTTTGCATTATATAAATCTTTCACCTCTTTTGTTAGGTTGATTCCCAAGTATTTAATTATTTTGAGGAAATTGGGAATGCAGTGTTTTGACTCATTTTTGTTTCAGAAGTTTTGTCGCTAATATACAGAAATGCCTTCGATTTATGCATGTTGATTTTCTATCCTGCCACATTGCTGCATTCATTTATTAGTTCTAGTAGTTTTTTCTGTAGACCCTTTTGGGTCTTCTATGTATAGAATCATGTCATCTACAAATAGTGATAAGTTAAGTTCTTCTTTTCCTATTTTTATGCCTTTAATGTCTTTCATCTCTCTAATTGCTCTGGCCAGTTTTTCGAGAACTATATTGAATAGAAGTGGTGATTGAGGACAACCTTGTCTTGTTCCAGATTTTAAAGGGAATGCCTTCAATTTTTCTCCATTCAGAATGATGCTAACCTGAGGCTTAACATAGATAGCTTTTACAATGTCGAGGTAAGTTCCTGTTATCCCTAGTTTTTAAAATGTTTTGAACATAAAGGAATGCTCTACTTTGTTGAATGTTTTTTCTGCGTCTATCGAGATGATCATATGGTTCTTATCTTTAAGTCCAATGATGTTGTGAATAACATTTATTAATTTCCATATATTGAACCAGCCTTGCATCCCAGGGATGAATCCTAGTTGATCATGGTGCACAATTTTTTTGATGTGCCTTTGTATCCAATTCGCCAGAATTTTAATGAGGATTTTTGCATCTAGGTTCATCAGAGATATTTGTCTGTAGTTTTCATTCTTTGAGGTGTCTTTGTCTGGTTTCAGAATCAGGGTGATGTTGTCCTCATAGAACGAATTTGGCAGAGCTCCCAGTTTTTCTATTTCCTGAATAACTTGAAAAGTAATGGTATTAATTCTTCTTTAAAGGTTTTGTAAAACTCTGCTGTATACCCATCTGGTCCTGGGCTTTTCTTGGTTGGTAGTCTTTTGATTGCTTCTTCTACTTCATCCATTGATATTGGTCTGTTTAAATTGTGTGTTCCCTTATGACTCAGTGTGGGCAAATCATATGACTTAAGAAATTTATCAATGTCTTCACTATTTTTTATTTTATTGGAATACAGGTTTCCAAATAATTTCTAATTTTCTTCTGTATTTATGTTGCATCTGTTGTGATATTGCCTTTTTCATCCCGTATGTTAGTAATTTGAGTTCTCTCTCTTCTTCTCTTCATTAGCATGGCTAAGGGTCTGTCGATCTTATTTATCTTTTTGAAGAACCAACTTTTAGTTTTGTTAATTTTTTCAATAGTTTCTTTTGTTTCAATTTCACTCTGATTTTAATTATTTCTTGCCTTCTGCTACATTTGCTGTTGTTTTGCTCTTCCTTTTCTAGGGCTTTGAGATAAAGTGTGAGCTCATTTATTCGTTGTTTTTTTTTTCTTTCTTTTTTTGAGGAATGACCTCCAGGAGATGAATTTACCTCTTAAAACTTCTTTCATTTTGTCCCATAGAATCTGATATGTTGTGTCTGTATTTTCATTTATCTCTAAGAATTTTTTGATTTCCTCCTTTATGTCTTCTGTAACCCATTGATCATTCAGTAACATATTGTTCATTTTGCATGTAATGTATGATTTTTTCTTTTTTCTTTTATCATTGGTTTCCAGTTTCATTCCATTATGATCACAAAAAATTCATGGTATTATCTCCTCCCCTTTATATTTACTGAGGGTTGCCCTATGGCAAAACATATGGTCTATTTTTGAGAAGGATCCCTGTGCTGCTGAGAAAAAAAGTATATCCACTTGATGATGGTTGATATATTCTATATATGTCACTTAAGTCTAGGGTATTGATTGTGATATTGAGTTCTATAGTTTCTTTATTCAACTTTTGTTTGGAGGATCTGTCCAATGGTGAGAGACGTGAGTTGAAGTCACCCATAATTATTGTACTGTGGTCTATTTGATTCTTGAACTTGAGGAGAATTTGTTTAATGAACGTCGCAGCACCATTATTTGCTGCGTGAATATTGATAATTGTTATGTCTTGTCAGTGAATGGTTTCTTTTAACAGTATATAATGTCCTTCCTTATCCCTTTTGATTAAATTAGTCTTGAGGTCGATTTTATTCTATAGGAGGATGGCCACCCCTGCTTGGTTACGAGGACTGTGTGCATGGTATAAATTTTCCCAATCTTTCACCTTCAGCTTGTGTATGTCTTTTCCATTCAGATGTGTCCCCTGGAGGCAACTTATTGTTGGATTTGTTTTTTTTAATTCAAGTTACAAGCCTATGTCACTTTATTGGAGAGTTTAAGCCATTAACGTTTAGAGTTACTATTAATATATGGTTTGTACTGCCACCCATATTTGCTTATATCTTTTTTTTAAATTAGTTTGTTTCTCCATGATTAGCTTTTCCCGCCCTCTGTCATTACTGAGGCACTTCCCACTGATGGTTTACATTGTTGATTTTCATTTCTTCTTCGTGTAGTGTTTTGCTCAAGATGCTTTCCAATGCTGGTTTTCTGGCTGTAAATTCTTTTAGCTTTCGTTTATCATGAAATATTTTTATTTTGTTGTCTTACATTAAGCTTAATTTTGCTGGATACATAATTCTTGGTTGGCATCCATTGTCTTTCAGTGTTTGAAGTACGTTGTTCCAGGATCTTCTCACTTCCAGCATCTGTGATAAAAAAAAAAAACCAGTGTTAACCTTTTTGTTTTACCCCTGATTGTAATCTGCCTCCTTTCTCTGGTAGGTTTTAATATTTTCTCTTTGTTTTGTATATTGGATATCTTCATAACAATGTGTCTTGGCATTGGTCTACTGTGATTTTGTGTGCTCAGTGTCCTGTAAGCATCTACAATTTGTTTATCTGTTTCCATTTTTATTTTTGGAAAGTTTTCTCTAATTATTTCATTCAGCAGGTTACTCATTCCCTTGGTTTGAATCTCTGTACCTTCCTCTTTCGGGATGACTCATAAGTTTGTTTTTTTAATGTTATCCCATATCTCTTGGATGTTTCCTCATAATTTTTTACAGCATTTCTTTCTTGGATAGAGTTTTTTCAAGATGATATGTTTTGTCTTCATTATCTGACATTCTGTCTTCTACTTGCTCCACTCTGTTAGTGATACTCTCAATTGAGTTTTTAATTTGGTTTATCATTTCCTTCATTTCTAGAATTATTGTTTGATTTTTCTAATAATCTCTATCTCCTGATAAAGATGCTTAATTTCTTATTTTATCTGTTTATGTAATTCATTTTCAATGCGTTCTTTCACTGTTTGTTTTTGTTGTCTCGTATCCTCTTTAATGTTCCATTACATCTGTCTAAGGTATTCCTTGAGTTCTTTATATGACCATTTTTCTGATGACTCCAGATGCTCTTGAATATTTAGGCTGTCCTTCATTGTTTGTACTTTTTTTCTTCCTTGCTTTTTTATGCTGCTCATGTTACTTCTTGTTCTGTTTGACTACTGAGTTACTGCTTACTCTTATAAATTTATTTGATGCTTGGAAGGAAAGATATTAGAAGGGAAGGGAAGAAGTCACTAAAGAGAATGAGAGTATCCAGGTAGAATTCAAGGAAGGGGTATAATAAAATTGAAAAGAAATGAAAAGACAAAAGAAAAAAATAGAAAATAAAGAAAGAAAATTTTAAGTAATAATGATAATTAAAAAATGAAAATTAAAATTTAAAATAATAATAATAATAATGAAATAAAAAATTAAAAAAATAAAAAACATTAAAGAAGTTAAAGAACAACAACAAAAATGAAAATGAAAGAAAAAGAAAAACATACAAATAATATAATAATAATAATACATGCAGTACTAGAGTTCAATTAACTTCTCTTCCAGTAGGTGGAGCTGTGTGCACTGGGCCAAGCTTCTCCTCTAAATAAGTGGGAACAAATCACTGTGCAGCAGCTCTTCCTCCCAGACTCGGCGGGTCTCCAATCCTGAGTGCCTAGGGCCTTCTCTTGTGCTTCCTCAAGCCAGGCCCCGCTCACCTTTGACGCTCACCACAATACTGGTTACACACCAGGCCTCTGCTCCTGGTAGCCCTGTTCTAATGAACGCCTGGGCACACTCTCCCTGTTTGCCTCCCTCAGACCCTAAGTTTGTAGAGCTTTGTCCTGAGAACCGCCAGCGAATTTTCCTGTCTTCCGGGAGCCATGCCCCTGGTAGATGGTGTAAGAGACCTCAATTGTCAGCACTGGTGGGAGTGGTAGCCGGGAATTCCACGCCGCAAGTCCCGAGCCAATCCTGTTTCCCTAGGTCTGGCTATCGTGCTCCTGGGAGAGCTGGGAGGGGCCCTTGAGGTTTCCCCGTGGTGTTGAGAGAGATGGCAATGGGATTACACACTTGTCGCGTTGGTTTCAATGAAGTTATCTCCTCCGCCTGTAATGTCAGTTCTATGCCATGGTGGTATCCCATTAAAATGGTGACCGTTCGTTCCCTTTGCTGGGTGACCAATGCAATGGGTGGGTCCTGACTATCCTTCCCAAGCCCCATTTCAATCCTGTGGCCACTGCCTATGAAGGCTCAGTTGTCTTTTAACTCTGTCAATTCAGAAAGCCCAACCAGTTATTTCAGCGGGAATGTTAGTGCTGAGTCACAAAAACCAGACGAATCTAAGCTTGAATGCAGCCAATCCGGGCTCTGTGTGTGTTCTGAGGGGCCCAGACTGTTCGCCCCAGATTCACAACAGGTCAACATTGCCTAGTGATTCTGAGCAAACAGCATTTAGACAGTTTATGACTTCCTATGCCCGTGCAGCTGAAGAGATCAGAGACTTGATTTCTCCATGCCTGCCTTCATAATGGATCTCCTGTATTGCTACTTTTTAATATCTGTGCATGTGCGTGTTTGTATATATATATATATATATATATATATATATATATATATATATATATATATATATATATATTTATATATATACACACTCTTCAGATTTTTCAAAATATGAAATATATGTGTCTTATTATACACTCCCTAAATTCATTCATATTCATATCTGTGGATTTATAATCAACTTTCCACAAGATTATTCTCATAATAATCATCCACCTGCAATACATATTGTTTCCTAGTACTGAAAAGTAAATTCAGTGAATGGTGCATACAAACCCTATTATTTCTACATTTACTTAGACAGTTTAAAATCAATGCAAGTAGATTCCTAGGGGACATGATGTGTATTTTGACTTTCATTTTTATTCAACACTTGTACATTACTATGTCTTCAGTTTATCCACATCATAGGATATATATTTCAGTCACAAATTAGAAAATTTATAGGCATTTGTTTCACGATCAATCACTTCCTGATTCAGAACACATGCATTCCTCCATGTTTCTTGACTGGTCTTTTCATGAGACTTCTTTCCAAACACATTACTTTCGTTTAACATCATCACTTATAAAGCAAAACTCAAACACCATTCATCATAAATCATAATCCTAATATTACCATTAGATATATAACTGGTTGGAATGAATGATTGTATATCAATATAAGATTTCTTATATATTTTCACATGTCATTTCAATCCATTATTTAAAGTGGAATCAGTTATGTTATTTATTCATAGTATGGTCTATTCATGCATTATCTCTATATTCATAGACAGAGGTTACACCTCTTTGTGCCCCTAATACTAATGTATGCGTCTTCAAATTATTGCTCCCAGAAATGGTGAAAGAAATACTCATGTCACCTGATCTACATATACATTTTATCACAGTAATATTCTGAACAACAAACAAATAAAATATCACACTTATGATTGTACCAAAGCCTAAAAGGAAAGTGAATGTTGATAACTAATAGCATCCATGTCCAGGTTGCCTAATGCTCTCAAATGTCATTCCCATTCATGACGACATATTTGTTTTTTCCTATGATTATATATTCAAACTCAAGCCTGTTGAAAATGTCTAATCCTATCCCTCACTTTATACTTTGCCTGATTTAGTAATGTCTCTATTGACACCTGCTTTCCTACATATTTTCCCCAGTTCATCATTTTGGCTTACTCTTCACATGTGCTGACATTTACATTCACTCTCTAAACAAAACCCTATTGCTAAAGAAGCTTTTTTTTCCAAATCATATACTCACTCTTCTTCCTAAACCTACTGACTATCTTCCTAATCCTACCAACTATCCCTTTTTGACTGGATGTTCTCTTCTACATTCAATCATCCAAGGTACAAGGTCCTATGCCATTGTATTTCGATTTAACTGAGACAATTGTACAGAACATTATTCAACACTAAGTATCCAAACCAAGGGCCCAATGCCCTTCTGGGCTTCAAATCTTTCTTAGATTTCCGTTTTTATACATATATTTCACCTATATATTCTTATAAATATCACAGGTTCCCAATCCCATTATTCATCCTGCAGAATGATTCCTAACCCAAATCGAAAATATTATTAACCCTAACCATACACTAACTTTGCAGGAGAGCAGGAACAGTGTGGGTATTAAACTACAGGAATCTAGGGGATCTTCACCTGCTGAGAAACTAAAATGTTCATGCAGAAATAATCCCTGGTGAAGATGAAGGCAGCTATGAAGTACCTCAGAAAGCAAAAGTCAACTTCCATGGCAATCATCCTGGTCAGGATGAAGGGTTGTGTCTGAATCATTCTCTCTCTTCTTAATGTATAGAACATGGACCAAACCAGTCCTGTGTGGAAGCTGTTCCCGGGTGCTTATGGTTGATATAACATTCTAACTAGAGAAAGTGCCACATGAAAATCGGGGCAGCCTCCACCTCATGGTACTTTTGGAAGCAACAAAGTGGTTGCCAAGGCAGTGACATCATTCAGATCCTGAAGAAAGTGATCTCACCTCACTTCCTTGGTGAGGGAACTCTCTGAACTTGGGAACCAGGAAGCCAGGCACCCAGAGACAGTCCCTGTTCTAGTCCCAGTGGTCTCACATGTTTGGAATTACCAAGGACAGAGTCAGTCTTTCTTGGTACCTACAGATGTGAGGATGGCCAAATGCCAGGAAACCTCTGAAGAGGGGCTTTCCCTGAGAAAGCAGGTAGTGGATCATTTTCTGAGAAAAGGTAGGAAAGGCGGTTTGTTTGGTATGGTGTGGAATATTTCTATTAAGTCCTTTGACAAGGTGAGTGTTTCTATGTGTGTGTATCCCACTGAGTCCATTGTTGTAGACATTAGAAAAGACAATGCATCAATGGATGTGTCCTGTCTAGTAGAAAGCTTCCCAGCATTCATCCTGCCCAATTCATGAGTGGACTCTGGCTTGCCTTATGGATGGGCAACACCTACAAGCTTCCTAATTTCCTGTTTTCTCTCTCAATTCAGCCCACTCTCCAGAATAGTATCATGGTTTTGTGTCCAAGATTTGTACCACCTCCAAGATCTGTGACATGGCTATGTACTGGATAGCTGAAGGAAATGGCTAGCATGTCAGAAATCTCAGATATCTGTTGACCAGGAAAGTCTCAGTGGAGAAACCCTGCTTTGGTCCTTTTGCTTAACTATTGTTCTGTTGAATGTCAGGAAGTTTTTTGCCTCAAGCCACCACTTTGTGAACCCTGAAGAAAACAGTTTTCAAATGGAAATGAATGGGCATCACCTGTGGCTCTTTGCTTAATTGCTTAGGATTGGGATATGTCTGAATCAGCCTGTTGGCCCTGTGTGACGCTGTGGCTTAGATTCTCATCACCTGATGGATCTAAAGATAGATCCCATGCGTGCATCCAAAACCAAAATGGCAAAAAGATCAGATATTGTTGATGAACTCTCTTGCCTTCCTCTGGTAGGTTCCAGATATCCATCAAGTGAGAATAGGGATTCTTTGGGTCAAATGAGTTCTTCAAAGCCCTGCAGAGGCTAGGCCATAGGTGCTTGATTATCATGACTCCAATTCACTTAAAGAATCTAAACCCCAAAGCTAGAAGGCCTCAAGTTGGAGAAGCCAAGCAATATTAAAGGTAGGCCTATTTGATTACTCCTGGTTCACAGGAAGAGAGTCCAGGCCACCCTTACTTTAGGCAAATGCGGTGCAAGGAGCTTATTTTGGACACTGTCGTGGGCTGCGTCCCTTATGGAAACCTCCAGCCAGAGGATATAATGAGTGTCTATATGGAAGAAGATGAGGGCCATGTGAGAGTGTTTTGGTTTTAATTGTGGACATTTGTCTGGCGGTTGGAAGAGATCACTGGGTCCACCTAGGCTTGCACTCTGGTGTGATTCCCCTTAGAGACTGAGTTCTTTTACTGATCTCAGAGAATTATTGCCAGGAATTGTGTTGGAATTTTAGATGGCCATGCATGAGAGTTGCCCTTGGAAAGTGACATCTAGGCCCTAGTTGACTTTCCACAGAGCACAGGGAATCTCAGCCAGGATAACACATGATATTATTCTTAAAGACTTGGCAGCCATATTTGAGAGTCAAAACACACATGGACCATACTTTGTAGACCTCAATGGGCCTGGCTTAATCTGACTTTTGGCCACTTTTGGAAGCCTTGCCTGTAAGAATTCTCCAGAGTTTTCATTTAATGGTTTCTGAGTGAATTGAAATCCACAGTGCCTCCAACTTCATCCTTGAATATTGGCTATATCAATATCATGAAATTTTTGAAATTCCCATGACCGGGTAGCACTGGAGAACATTTGGATGTCCTCTTGCTGATCATGAGTATACAGGACAGTGCCTTGATTGACTGGGTTTTATGAAAATGGTGTAGAACAGAGATTCCAGTAAGTTGGATCTTGCTGAGTAGTTGTTCTAGAGCAGTGGTTGGCAGGTGTGTGATAAAACATCTGTGGTGGGGGCATGTGGATCTGCCGTTGGCTTCCAAATGGATTGTGAATGACATTTTGCAGTCAGTAGAACCTTATATGTAAAAGCATATTGTTATATGGAGAGGTTTCAGGGCAATGTTCAGAATCAGGATGCTATGGTCAATAGGGCAAGTTATGTGGGATAGAAGCCTGGTTGGTGCATTCTCCTGCAGAACTCGACACACCACACTTGACAGAACTCACTTCAGCACTGTGTCCCAGGTGAACCCTTGTATTTAATGAAGCAAATACCAAACTCCCAGTGCAGCAGCAAGAAACACCACGAAAGTGGAGGATGACCAAATGAATTTACAGTCCACACGGGGAGACACCTAGAATCCAGTGGCCACAGTATACCTACAAATAGAAAATTCAGCACTGCTGCCTCATGTTTATTGGAAAATAAGAAACCATGTCATCCAGGTCACATAGATGCAGAACCAGATTTGATGGTCTCACTACATATGAAGCTAATGCTTCTGACAACAGCATATATTTCATTGCCCAACCTCACAGGCAGTTTCTTCAGATGTTAGGCTGGCAGAAATTCATGTTTTTGGAGTGATTACCCTGTCCCTTACTTTTGGAAACTCCTCTACCAACTCCAAATTTGTGAACTTCTGAGCATTTTCCATTCCACATATGTATTCACAGATTTTCTTAATGTTCTCCTCTAATTGTGTCTTATGTACGGCGAAGGTAATGTCAAGGCATTATTCTGAATGAGAGTGGGAAGATTTTTGTGTAGCACATATTTGCATACACATTGGATACATTTTCCAATTTTCCATTCGAAATACTGAATCCCTGACACTAACACATGCCCTACTAGACTTTGACTTCTTATCCTAATTTGATGGAGAATAATAACCCAAACAGAATACAAATACAAGAGGTTCACAGGAGGCATGGTGTATAATTGGACTTGCCTTTCGTATGATAAATTGTAGGTGTTATAAATCTAGCGAATTTTAATTGAAATAGTTCTCCATGTGTTTTCAAAGTTAACAAATATGTGAATAACTGTCTCCCTTTCTCTGTAGCCTATTCATCACATGTATTTTTATAAGCACATACAGAATTCTACCTGGTATCAGTCGTACATTTGGTGAGGTGGCTGGCTTGGCAGATACAAATTGTGAGAAGAGATCACTCCTACTTAACGCTGTTGGAACTGAAAATTCAACATATGGGTGAGCTTTTTAGTTAAACAACATGAATCCATGTACATTTAAATGAATATTTTTGGATCTGTGGATGATATATATTTCATGGTGAATTTCAATTCACATACATAATGCTACTTTTTAATGTCTGTGTGTGTGTGTGTCTGTGTGTATATATATATATATATATATTCACTCTCCAGATTTTTCAAAATATTTAGTATATTTTTCTTTTTATACCCTCCCTAAATTCATTCACATTCATGTATGTGGATTTATAATCAACTTTTCACAAGATTATTCTCAGAAATATTCCTCCACCTGAAATACATATTTTTTTCCTTCTACTGAAAACTAACTTTGGGGGATCACATGATGGCGGCGAATGGAGTGCATTACCCCCATGTACTGCGTCACTGTGCGGGAAAAAGACGAGTTAGAATGGCTAAAACCTATCTTGTTAGGAATTTCCAGCAAATTTGGGGTGCTCCAAAACCTAGTGGACATATATCCATCTCACGAGGATCAGCTACGGGGGCTCAAACGCGAGTGATTTTTCCACACGGAGGGTCATGCTGCTTATTCAGCAAATTGCCCTGCAGCTAGAGTGTGTGGCGCGCACTGGGAAAAGACGAAATAGCATCGCAAATATACAGTGGTGCGGATTCTATGGGCTCCTGCCCGCTATGCAATTACTGTGCTCAGTGCTGAATTCTGGGATTGAGACGGGGATGGATGTGGTCCAATTCCGTTCTCCATACCGGTCAGACCACAGAGGAAGCCAGCGTCCACCATCTTGAAGAGCTGACGTCACCATCCCTGTTTTCGACTGATCGCAGCTCATTCAGCTATAGAACAGGTAATTTCAGGATTCCATTCACCTTTGCTTCGCAGACAAATTACTCAGGCTCAGTGCTAAAGAACCCGCAGAAACTGCGTCTTGGAGCCTGCTCCTATTAGAACATACACTGAGCCCAGAGCGGCCAAATTTGGCCTCCCTGAACTGATCTGGCCCAGGGCTCAAGAACCCGTGGAAACTGCTTCCCGGTCCGGGTCTTGCTGAATAATGTGGAGGTAAATATCAACCGAGCCTTCATAGGCAGTGGCAACAGGATTGAGACGAGGCTTGTGAGGGCAAGTCAGGACTCACCCATTGCTTTGGTCACCCAGCAAAGGGAACGAAATGCTGCCTTTTGCATGGGATACCAACATGGCAGAGATCTGATGTCATCAGAAAGCAGCGGAGGAGATAACTTCATTAATACCAGCGGTGACAGAAACAGTTGGTCTCCTGGTAAAGAAAGTGAGTCAGAAACACTCGAGTCTCTCTCACTTTGTCATCAAGCCAGAGGGGCAGAGCAGAGCCGCTGCCCATGCCTGGAACAGGCCCAGCGACACACCTGCATGATACTCACTTCACTCCAATTGGAATAGAGGCAGAGCAGAGCCACCACAGGTGCCCAGAACAGGCCTAGCGACCAGCAGGCATGGTAGTCACGTCACCTCAATTGGAGTAATTGCAGAGCAGAGCCTTCTCCAGCACCTAGTACAATCCAAGTGGCCCACCGGCATGGTAGTCACATAACCCCAATAGGAGTAGGCGCAGAGCAGAGTCTTTGCCCATGGTGCCCGGAACAGGCCCAGCAACCTGCCGGCTTCGTAGTCACGACACCCCAATTGGAGTAGCGGCAGAGCAGAGCCACCACCCGCGCCCTCAAGGTAGACAAATCTGCACCCGACCAGCAGAAGAGGCCCAGCGGCCTGCCAGCGAGGCAGACACTTCACCCCATTTGGAGTAGGGGCAGAGCAGATCCATCGCCCATGCCCGTAAGGTAGGCAGACCTGCGTCCGACGGCAGAACAGGCCCACCCACCCGCCAGCATGGTAGTCACGTCACCCCAATTGGAGTAGGGGCAGAGCAGAGCCGCCGCCCGCACCTCTAAGGTAGGCAGACCTGAGACCGACTGGCAGAACACCCCAGGGGTCCATGGGTGTGGTACACACGTCACACCACTTAGAGGAGGGGCTTAGCAGAGCCGCTTCCCGCGCCTGCAGGGTAGGCAGACCTGCGACCGATCAGGAGAACAGGCCCAGCGGCCCATCAGCATGGTAGATAGATCACCCCAATTGGAAGAGCACAACAGCCACACCCCGCACCTGCAAGGAAGACTTTTCAAATATACAAGAGCAATATAAATATATAGGGGGAAAATTTCAAAATCACAACAGTTTCACCAAGCAGAAAGAAACGCGAGCCGTATGAAAAGACAAAGAAAAAAGGACCACAAGCAATGCAGGTCAACACAACTTTAGAAGAGGTAATAGCTGCAGCAGATGGAATGTCAGATAAAAAACTCAGGATATACATGCTTCAGATAATCTGGAGTCTCAAGGAAGACATTAGACAGCAAAATCAGACAATGAAAGATCACTTCGACAATGAATTACACAAACAAATCCAAGAAGCAAAAGATCAATTATACAGGGAGATAGAAGTTGTAAAAAATGACAAACAGAAATCCTAGAAATGCAGGAAGCAATAAAACAACTTAAAAACTCAATTGAGAACACTACCATCAGAGTAGAACACTTAGAAGATAGAACATCAGACAATGAAGACAAAGTATTTCAACTTGAAAAGAACATAGACAGCTCAGCAAGACTGTTAAGAAACCATGAACAGAACATCCGTGAAATATGGGATAACATAAAGAGACCAAACTTAAGAGTCATTGGGATACAGGAAGGTATAGAGGTCCAAACCAAAAGAATGAGCAATGTATTTAATGAAATAATACGAGAAAACTTCCAAGACTTGAAGAATGAGACAGACTCCCAAGTCCTAGAAGCCAACAGGATGCCGAATGTGCAAAATCATAAGAGATCCACACCTAGACGTATTATAATGAAGATACCCAACGTACAGAATAAAAAGAGAATTTTAAAAGCTACAATTGAAAGGAAGCAGATTACATTTAGGGGTAAAGCAATCAGGATAACAGCTGATATTTCAACACAGACTCTGAAAGCTAGAAGATCCTTGAAATATATGTTTTTGTCAGGAGCTTTAGCTTCATTTCTAGTGAAAGCATCAAAGCTGTGTCTGCATCTATGTAACCTGGAGAACATGGTTTCTTATTTTCCAAAAGACATGAGGCGGCAGTGCTGAATTCACTCTTTGTAGGTAAACTGTGGCCACTGAAGGCTAAGTGTCTCCCCGTGTGGACTGTGAAGCCATTTGTTCATCCTCCACTTTTCATGGTGTTTCTTGCCGCTGCACTGGGAGTTTGGTATTTGTTTCACTAAATAAAATGAGTTCAACTGAGACCCAGTGCTGGAGGGAGTTCTGTCATGTATGGTGGGTCAGGGTCTGCAGGAGAATTCACCAACCAGGATTCTATCCCACATAGATTGCCCCCTTGATCATAGCAACCTGATTCTGAACATTGCCCTGAAAATCTCCATATAAAAAGATGCCTTTACATGGAGAGGTTTCAGACATATAAGGTTCTGCTGGATGCATCATGTCAGTCTCAAGCCCTTTGGAAGTAATGGCAGATCCACATGGCCCCACAAGAGATGTTTTATCACACACCTGCACACCACCTGCACACACACCACTATTCAGTAGGCTACAAGTTACTGGCATTTCTGTTCTACACCATTTTCATGAAACCCAGACAATCAAGGCACTATCTGGTACACTCATGATGAGCAAAAGGACATCAAAGGTTCTCCAGTGCCACCTGGTCATTGGAATGGCAAAAAATTCATGGTATTTATGTAGCCACTTTTCAAGGATGAAGTTGGAAGCACTGTGGGTTTCAATTCATTCAGGAACCATTAAATGGTGAGGAAGCTCATTTCAATAAAAGATCTGGAGAACTCTCACAGGAAATTTTTCCCAAGGTGTGAGCTAGATCTCAGTTTAGAAGGGCGAATCTCATTAGTGGCCTATTCCACTGCCACACAAATGACCGCAATTGAAACCAAAACCATCCCACAAGACCCTCATCTTCTGCCATAGAGACACTCATCATAACCTCTTGCTGCAGGTTTTCATGAGGGATGCAGCCCAAGACAGTGTCCAAAATAAGCTCACTTACCCCTCAATTGCCTAAAGTCAGGGTGGCCTGGACACCCTTCCTGTGAACCAGGAGTGATCAAATAGGCCTGCCCTTAATACTGCTCTGCTTCTCCATTTTGACTGTACTGATTGTTGAGTATAAATTCTTTGTGTGAATTGGAGTCATGAGAAAATCCAAGCACCTATGCATTAGCCTCTTCAGGGCTTTGAAAAACTCATTTGACCCAAATGATATCTATTCTCACTTGATAGAGGTCAGGACTTACAGAGGAAGGCAAGAGACTTCATCCACATTGACTGCTCTTATGGCCATTTTGGTTTTGGATTCAGAGATGGGATCTTTCTGTAGATCTGTCAGGTGCCGAGAATCTAAGCCCCAGCCTCACATAGGGCCAAGGGGCTGATTCAGACACATCCCTTTTGAAGCAATTAAGCAAACAGCCACAGGTGATGCCCATTCATTTTCATTTGAAAACTGTTTTCTTCAGGCTTTACAAAGGGGTTGCCTGAGGCAAAGAAATTCCTGACATTCAGGGCAACAGAACAAAAGGTTAGCAAAAGGCCGAAAGCAGGGTTTCTCCACTGAGACTTTACTGGTCACACTGATATCTGAGTTTTCTGAGATGCTCCCATTGCCTTCAGCTATCCAGTACATGGCCATGTAACAAAGCTTGGAGGCGGTACATATCTTGGACACCAAACCATGAGACTATTCCGGAGAGTGGCCAGAATTCAGGAAGAAAACTGGAGCTTAGGAAGATAGTAGGTTTTGTCCATTCATAAGGCAAGCTGCAGTCCATTCATCAAGTGCGCAGGATGAATGCTGGGTAGCTTTCTACTAGACAGGGCACTTCCATTGATGCATTCTCTTTTCAAATGTCAACAACCACGGACACAGTGGGATACACTTTTAGAAACCCTCGCCATGTCAAACGACTTTCTAGAAACAATCCACTCAAAAACAAACAATCCACCATCCCTACCTATTCTCAGAACATGAGACAAAACCACAAACTCACACCCACACCCACAAAGCACCTCCTTCCCAGAAGTAGGTCTTTGATTATCCGGAGTTTCCTCTGACTGGTGGGCCATACCATGTTCCCCCGAAATGGCCTGTACTTTCTCAGATTTGGTGTCTTTGCCAGAACAACTACCTGCTTTCTCAGGAAACACCTGTCTTCATAGCTTTCCTGGCATTTGGCCATCCTCACATCAGTTGGTACCAATAAAGACTGACTCTGTCCTTGGTAAATCCAATCAAGTGTGCCAACTGGTACTGGCACTGGCTCTGGGGGCCTAGCTTCCTGGTTCCCAAGTTAAGAGAGTTCCACTACAAAGGAAGTGAGGTGAGGTCACTTTTTTCAGGAACTGAATGAGGTCACTGCCTTGGCAACTACTTTGCCCTAACAGTTGCTTCCAAGGGTCCCATGAGATGGATGCTGCCCCAATTCCTGTGACATTTTTACAAGTTAGAATGGTATATCAACCATAGTCACCCAGGAACAGCTCTCCACACAGGCTTGGTTTGGTCCATCTTCTCTACATTAAGAAGAGAGAGGCTGATTCAGACACAACCCTTCATCCTGACCAGGCTGTTTGCCATGGAAGATGACCTTTGCTCTCTCAGGTCCTTCATACCTGCCTACATGTTTTCCAGGGATAATTTCTGCATGGACCATTGAGGTTCTAAGTAGGTGGAAGATCCCCTCCATCCCTGCATTGTAAGACCAACTCTGTTCCAGCTCTTCTGTAATGTTATATTGAGGGAACAGTGTATGGTTATGCTTAATAACCAGTTCGATTTGGGTTAGGAATCATTCTACGGGATGTATAATGGTATTGGGTAACTGCAATACTTACAAGAATATATAGGTGAAATATAAGTATGAAAACAGAAATCCAGGTAAGATTTGAAGTCCAGAATGTCATTGGGTCCTTGATTGGATTACTTAGCTTGAATTACGTTCTGCACAGGTATCTCAGATAAATTGATATACAATGGCATAGGAACTTGTACCTTGGATGATTGAATGTAGAAGAGAACATCCCCTCAAACAGAGATAGTCAGTAGGATCAGGAAGATAGTCGGTAAGTATCGGAAGAACAATGAGTATAGGATTTGGACCAAAAGTTATTTAGCAATAGGGTTTCGGTTAGAGAGTGAATTTCAATAACAGCACATGTGAAGGGTCTCTAACAATGATGAAGTGGGGAAAATATGTAGGAATGCAGATATCAATAGAGACATTAGGAAATCAGGCAAAGTATAAAGTGAGTGATAGGATTAGATATTTTCAACAGGGTTGAGGTTGAACATATAATCTTAGGAAGAAACAAATATGTAGTCACCAATCGGATTGACATTTGAGAGCATAAGGCACCCTGGACATGGATGTTTTTAGTAATCCATGTTCACTTTCTATTTAGGATTTGGTAGAATCATAAGTGTGACCTTTGAATTTTGTGTCTAGAATATTACTGTGATGAAATGTATATGTAGATCAGGTGACATGAGTATTTCTTCCACCATTTCTGGAAGCAATATTTTGAAGATGTATAAATTTGTATTGGGGCTACAAAAAGGTGCACCCTGTGTCTATGAATACAGAGGAAATGCATGAATAGACCATACTGTGAATAAATAATAAAATTGGTTTCAACTTGAAATAATAGATTGAAATAAATTTGAAAACAAATAAGAAATCTTATATTAATATACAATCATTCATTCCAACCCATTATACATCTAATGGAAATATGAGGATTTTGGTTTATCATGAAAAGTGTGTGACTTTGCTTCAAATTGATTATGAAAATCGAAAATAATTTGTTTGGAAAGAAGTCTCATGAAAAGACCAGTCAAGAAACCTGGAGGAATACATGTGTTCTGAAGCAGGAAGCGATTGAAAGTGAAACAAATGCCTATAAATTTGCGAAATTTTTGATGAAATATATGTCCTATGATGTCCATAAACTTAAGAAAGAGTAATGTACCAGTGTGGAATAAAAACGAACGTCAAAATACACAACACGTCCAATAGAATTCTACATGCATTGATGTTAAACTGGTTCAGTTACTGTAGAAATATTAGGATTTGAAGGCACCAATCACTGTAGTTAGTTTTCAGTACTAGGAAACAAATATGTACTTCAGGTGGATGAATATTTCTGAGAATAATCTTGTGAAAATTTTATTATAAATCCACATACATGAACATGAATGAATTTTGGAACTCTAAATAAGACACAAATATTTCATATTTTGAAAAATATGGAGACTATATATATATATATATATATATATATATATATATACACACACACACACACACACAAAACACACACACAGACTTTAAAATGTAGTAATATATGCCAATCGAAATCCATCATGAAATATATATCATCCACAAATGCAAAAATATATATTTTACAGAATATGGATTTATGTATAATTTTGTTCAACTAGGAAGCTCACCCATAGGTTGAATATTCAGTTCCACAGCGTTTAGGAGGAGTGATCTCTTCTCACAATTTGTATTTGCTGAGGAAGCCACCTCACAAAAATGTTGGTGTGATACCAGGTAGCTTTCAGTATGTGCATATAAAAATACATATGTTGAATTGGCTACAGAGAAAGGGAGTCAGTAATACACATATTTTGAAATTTAAAAACACATGGAGAACTATTTAATTAAAAATTGACTAGATTTATAACACATAAACTTTATCATGTAAAAGGCAAGTCCAAATATACATCATGCCTCCTTTGAACTGCTTGTATTTATATTCTGTTTGTGTTATTTTTCTCCATCATATTAGGATTAGTAGCCAGAGTCAAGTAGGGTATGGGATAGTGTCAGGGATTCTGTATTTTGAATGGAAAATTGGAAATTGTATCAAATGTGTGTGCAAATATGTGCAACCCAAAACTTCCCACTCTGATCCAGAACAATGCCTTGACATTACCTTCGCTCCAAGGAAGACACAATTAGAGGAGAAGAGTTAGAAAATTTGTGAATACATGTCTGAAATGGAAAATGCTCAGGAGTTCACAAACTTCGAGATGGTAGAGGAGTTTCCAAAAGCAAGGGACATGGTAAACACAACACCAACATGGAGCTCTTCTGGCCTAAAGACTGTTTGAGAAACTGCATGTGAGATTGGGCACTTGAAATATAAGTTGTTGTCAGAAGTTTTAACTTTCTTTCTAGTGAGACCATCAAAGATGGGTCTGCATCTATGTGACCTGGACGACATGTTTTCTTATTTTCCAATGAACATGGGGCAGCAGTGATGAATTCTCTCTTTGTAGGTAAACTGTGGCCACTGGGGTCTTAGTGTCTCCCCGTGTCGCTGTGAAGACATTTGGTCATCCTCCACTTTTCGTGTGCTGCACAGTGAGTTTGATATTTGCTTTACAAAATACAAGGAGTTCAACTGGGACACAGTGCTGCAGGGAGTTCTGTCACTTGTGGTGGGTTAGAGTCTGCAGGAGAATGCACCATCCAGGCTTCTATCACTCATTGCTTGCTACATTGCCCCCTTTTCCATTGCAACCCAATTCTGAACATTGCCCTGAAACCTCTCTATATAACAAGGTGCCTTTACATAAATGGGTCTGCTGGCTGCTGCAAGTCAATCACATGCTATTTGGAAGCCAATGGCAGATCCACATGGCCCCACCACAGATGTTTTGTCACACACCTGCCCACAACTGCTCAAGGCGCACTACTCAGAAGGTTCCAACTTACTGGCATCTCTGTTCTATGCCATTTTCATGAAACCCAGTAAATCAAGGCCCAGTCTGGTACACTCATGATGAGCATCAGGAGATCTAGCTGTTCTCCAGTGCCACCTGGTCATGGGAATTTTAAAAATTTCATGGTATTTATCTAGCCATTTTTCAAAGAGGAATTTGGAGCCACAGTGGGTTTCAATTCATTCATGAACCATTAAATGTTGTGGAAGCTCATTTCAATGAAAGATCTGTAGAACTCTCACAGGCAATGCTTCCCAAAGAGTGGCCTAAAGGTCACATGAGGCCAGGCCCATTGAGGTCTACAATGTGAGGTCCATGGGTGTTTTGACTCTCAAATATGCCTGCCAAGTCTTTCAGAATAAAATCCGGGTATATCCTGGCTGACATTCTCAGTGCTTTGTGGAAAGCCACCCTGGGCTTAGATCTCAGTTTCAAAGGGCAAGTCTAATGCGTGGCCTCCTAAAATCCCAACACAATTCATGTGAATACTTCTCTGAGGTCAGTTCCAGAACTCAGTCTCTAAGGTGAATCAAACCCGAGTTAAAGCCCAGGTGGACCCAGTCTTATCTTCCAACAGCCAAATAAATGACCACAATTAAATCCAAAACACTCCCACATTGCCCTCATCTTCTTCCATATAGACACTCATCATTACCTCTGGCTGGAGGTTTCCATGAGGGGTAAAGCACAAGACAGAGTCTGAAATAATCTAACTTGCCCTCATTTGCCTAAAGTCAGTGTGACCTGGACACCCTTCCTGTAAACAAGGAGTGATTTAATAGGCCTGCCACTAATACTGCTCTGCTTCTCCAATTTGAGACCTACTGACTGTCATGTATAGATTCTTTATGTGATTTGGATTCATTAGAAAACCCAAGCACATATGGGCTAGCCTCTGCAGGGCTTTGAAGAACTCGATTAATTCAAAGGATCCCCAAATTCACTTGTTGGAGGTCAGGAACCTAACAGAGAAAGGCAATAAACTTCATCTACAATGACTGATTTTTTAGACATTTTGGTTTTGGATGAACACATGGGATCTTTCTTAAGATCCATTAGGCGCTGAATATCTAAGACACAGCCTCACACACGGCCAAGAGGCTGATTCACACACATATCTCTCAAAGCATTTTAGCAAACAGCCACAGGTGATGCCCATTCATTTCCATTTGAAAACTGTTTTCTTCAGGATTCACAAAGGGGTGGCCTGAGGCAAAGACCTTCCTGACATTCAGGGCAACAGAGGAATAGGGAAGCAAAAGGCCCAAAGCCGGTTTTCTCCACTGAGACTTTCCTTGTCACACTGATATCTGAGTTTTCTGAGATGCTCCCTTTCCTTTCAGCTATAGAATACATTGGCCATGTCAAAGAGGTTGGAGGTGGTACATAACTTGGACAAAAAACCATGAGCCTACTCTGGAGAGTGGCCAGATTCAGAAAGAAAACAGGAACTTAGGAAGATAGTACGTGTTGCCCATTGATAAGGCAAGTCACAGTCCATTCATAAATTAGGCAGGATAAATGCTGGAATTCTTTCTACTAGACAGGACACATCCATAGATGAATTCTCTTTTCTAATGAATACAACCACGGACACAGAGAGTTACACAGACATAGAAACACTCACATTGTCAAAGGAATTACTAGACACAGTCCACTCCAAACCCAACAAACTGCCTTTCCTACTTATTCTCAGAACATGAGAAAAAACCACAAACTCACTCCCACACCCACAAAGACACCTCCTTCCCCCAAGTAATTCTGTGACTATCCTGAGTGTCGTCTGACTGGTAGGCCATACTATGTACCCCCAAATGGCCTGTCCTGTCTCAGATATGGTCTCCTTGGCCAAATCTGTGACGTTGTCAGGAGCCAGAAATGGGAAAGTACCTTTTTCTCAGGAAAGGCCCCTCTACAAAGCTCTCCTGGCATTTGGCCATCCTCACATCAGTAGGTTCCAGGAAACACTGATTCTGTCCTTGGTAAATCCAAACAAGTGACCTCAATGGGACTGGGACTGGGACTGGCTCTGGTTGCCTGGCTTCTGCACACAAGTTCAGAGAGTTCCATCAGCAAGGAAGAGAGGTGAGATCACTTACTTCAGGTAGTGAATGAGGACACTGCCTTGGCAATCATTTTGTCCTAACAGTTGCTTCCAAGGGTCCCATGAGATAGAGGCTGCCCCTACTTCCTGTGACACTTTCACAAGTTAGAATGGTGAATCAACCATAGGCACCCAGGAACAGCTCTCCACACAGGCCTGGTTTGGTCCACTTTCTCTACATTGAGAACAGAGAGGCTCATTAAGATACAACCCTTCATCCTGACCAGGTTGTTTGCAATGGAAGATGAGTTTTGCTCTTTAAGGTCCTTCATAGCTGCCTATATCTTCTCCAGGGATCACATCTGCATGGACCTTTGAGTTTTTCAGCATATGGAATATCCCCTACATTCCTGTATTGTAAGACCAACACTGTCCCTGGTCTTTTGTTAAGTGAGATTGTGGGAACAGTGTATGTTTAGGGTTTAATAACATGTTTGATTTGGGTTAGGAATCATTCTGCTGGATGAATAATGGTATTGGGAACCTGTGATATTTATTAAAACATAGACATAAAATATAAGTATGAAAACAGAAATCTAGGTAAGATTTGAAGCTCAGAAGGGCATTGAGCTGTTGATTGTGATACTTAGCTTTGAATTATGTTCCGCATATATGTCTCAGATAAATCGATAATCAATGGCATAGGACCTTGTACCTTGGATGATTGAATGGAAAAGAGAACTTCCACTCAAACAGGGAAACTCAGTAAGATTAGGAAGATAGTCAGTAGCTTTCAGAAGAAGAGTGAGTACAGGATTTGGACCAAAAATTCTTTATCAATAGGGTTTCGCTTAGAGAGTGAAAGTAAATATCATCACATGTGAAGAGTCACTCACATGGTGAACTGGGGAAAATATTTAGGAAAACAGACATCAATAGAGACATTAGGAAATCAGGCAAAGTATAGAGTGAGTGATAGGATTAGACATTATTAACTGCATTTAGGTTGAATATATAATTTTAGGAAGAAACAAATACGTAGTCACCAATAGGATTGATATTTGAGACTATTAGGCAAACTGGACCTGGATGTTTTTAGGAATCCATGTTCAGTTTCCATTTAGGCTTTGGTACAATCATAAGTGTGACTTTTGCTTTTTGTGTCCAGAATATTACTGTGATACAATGTATATGTAGATAAGGTGACCTGAGTATTTCTTCCACCATTTCTGGGAGCAATATTTTGAAGATGTATAAATTAGTATTCGGGGAACAAACAGGTGCACTCTTTGTCTTTGAATATGGAGAATATGCATGTATAGACCATACTGTGAATAAATAATATAACTGGTTCCAACTTCAAATAATGGATTGAATTGAAATGTGAAAATATACAGGAAATCTTATATTGATATACAACCATTCATTCCAACCCGTTTTACATCTAATGGTAATATGAGGATTATGGTTTATCATGAAGAGTGTGTGAGTTTTGCTTAAAATTGATTATGGAAATTGAAAATATTTTTTTTGGAAAAAAGTCTCATAAAAAGACCAGTCAAGAAACCTGGAGAAATACATGTGTTCTGAAGCAGGAAGTGACTGAAAGTGAAACAAATGCTTATAAATTTGTGAAATTGTAGATGAAATACATATCCTCTGATGTGCATTCACTGAAGGAATAGTAATGTACCAGTGTTGAGTAAAAATGAACGTCAAAATAAACATCATGTCCCATAGGAATCTTCTTGCATTGATGTTAAACTGAGTCAGTTAATGTAGAAATATTAGGATTTGAATGCACCATTCACTGAATTTAGTTTTCAGTCCTAAGAAACAAATATGTATTTCAGGTGGATGAATATTTCTGAGAATAATCTTGTTAAAATTTGATTATAATTCCACATACATGAACATGAATGAATTTTGGGACTGTACATAAGACACATCTATTTCATATTTTGAAATATATGGAGAGTGTGCATATATATATATATATATATATATATATATATATATATATACAAGAGTGTATACACACACACACACACACAAAACAGACATTAAAAAGTAGCAATATATATGCCAATTGAAATTCTTCATGAAATATATATCATCCACAGATCCAAAAATCTTCATTTTACTGAGCGTGGATTTATGTGTAATATTGTTTAACTAGGAAGCTCACCCATAGCTTAAATTTTCAGTTACAACATCGTTTAGAAGGAGTGATCTCTTCTTATAATTTGTATCTGCCAAGTCAGCAACCTCACAAAAATGTACGTGTGATACCAGGTAGGATTCTATATGTGCATATAAAAATACATGTGGTGAATATGCTACAGAGAAAGGGAGACAGGAATTCACATATTTGTCAACTTTAAAAACACATCGAGAGAGGGAGGGGCAGATCTGCCAATCGCTCCTTCAAGGTAGGCGGACCTGCGACCCACCGGCTGAACAGGACCAGTGGCCCGCCACCGTGGAAAACACATCGCCCTGGTTGGGGGAGGGGCAATGCCGCCGGGCCTGCAAGGTAGGCAGACCTGTGACCCACAGCAGGACAGGCCCAGCAATCTGCGGAGGGGCAGAGACGCCCTCTGCGCCTGCAAGGTAGGTGGACCTGCAACCACTGACAGACCAGGCCTATGGCCCGCCAGCATGGTAGACACATCGTCCCGGTTGGGGGAGGGGCGGAGCAGCCACAGGCGCCTGCAAGGTAGACAGACCTGCAAGGGACAGACAAAACAGACCCAGTGGCCCGCGGATGGTCAAAGCTGCCGCTCACGCCTGCAAAGTAGCCCGACTTGCGACCCACTGGCAGAACAGGCCCAGTGCCTGCAGAGGGGCAGAGTTGCTGCTCGCACCTTCAAGGTAGGCGGACCAGCTACCGACTTACAGAACAGGCCCAGCAGCCTGCTGGTGTGGTAGGCACATTGTCCCAATTGTAGGAGGGGCAGAGCCACCACCCGTGCCTGCGAGGGAGACTTTGAAACTATACAAGAGCAATATAAATATATAGGGGAAAAATTCAATAACACAACAGTTTCACCAAGCACAAAGGAATATGAACAGTATGAAAAGACAAGGAAAGAAAGGACCATAAGCAATGCAGGTAAAGTCAACGTTAGAAGAGGTAATATCTGCAGCAGATGGAATGTCAGATAAAGAACTCAGGATATACATGCTTCAGATGATCTGGAGTCTCAAGGAAGACATTAGAGAGCAAAATCAGACAATGAAAGATCACCTTGATAATGAATTACATAAAAAAAATCCAAGAAGCATAAGATCAACTATACAAGGAGATAAAGATTATAAAATCAAACAAACAGAAATCCTAGGAATGCAGGAATCAATAAACCAACTTAAAAACTCAATTGAGAATACTACCAGCAGAGTAGAACACTTAGAAGATAGAACATCAGACAATGAAGACAAATTATTTCAACTTGAAAAGAACACAGACAGCTCAGCAAGACTTTTAAGAAACCATGAGCAGAACATCCAAGAAATATGGGATAACATAAAAAGACCAAACTTAAGAGTTATTGGGATACAGGAAGGTATAGAGGTCCAAACAAAAGGAATGAGCAATATATTCAATGAAATAAAGGAGAAAACTTCCCAGACTTGTAGAATGAGACAGAATCGCAAATCCTAGAAGCTTACAGGATGCCAAATGTGCAAAATCATAAGAGATCCACACCTAGACATATTATAATGAAGATACCCAACATACAGAAAAAGGAGAGAATTTTAAAAGCTACAAGATAAAGGAAGCAGATTACATTTAGTGGTAAGCCAATCAGGATAACAGCTGATCTTTCAACACAGATTCTGAAAGCTAGAAGATCCTGCAATAACATTTTTCAAACACTGAAAGAAAATGGGTTCCATCCAAGAATTGTGTATCCAGCGAAATTAAGTTTCAGGATAGAAGATGAAATTAAAACTTTCCACGATAAACAAAAGTTAAAAGAATTTGCAGCTAGAAAACGATTTCTTAAAAACATCCTTGGCAAAACATCACAGGAAGGGGAAATGGAAAATAACAATGAAAACCAACAGTGGGAGGTAGAGGAGTAAAGGGGGGAAAATAATCAAGGAGGAAAACAAACCATGTTTAGTAACATAAATATACAAATATGGCTGGAAGAACAACCCATATCTCAATAATAACCCTAAATGTTAATGGCTTAAACTCACCAATTAAGAGACACAGGCTAGTAGAATGGATCATAAAACAAGACCCAACAATATGCTGCCTACTGGAGACACATTTGTTAGGAAAAGATATACATAGACTGAAGGTGAAAAGTTGGGAAAAATCATATCACTCATATGGACTTCGGAAACAAGCAGAAGTGTCCATACTCATATCAAATAAAATAGATTTCAAGCCAAAGTTAATCAAAAGGGATAAAGAGGGACACTACATACTGCTCAAGGAAACCATACACCAACAAGACAAAACAATCATAAATATATATGCCCCAAACATTGGTGCAGCTATGTTCATCAAACAAATTCTTCTCAAGTTCAAGATTCTAATAAACCAATATACAATACTCATGGGAGACTCAAACACACCTCTCTCACTACTGGACTGATCTTCCAAACAAAAGTTGAATAATGAAACTATAGAACTCAATAACACAATTAATAACCCAGACTTATGATATATATATATATATAGAATATACCACCCAACATCAAGCAGTTACACTTTTTTCTCAGCAGCACATGGATACTTCTCAAAAAATAAATCATATATTATGTCACAGAGCTACTCTTAGACAATATAAAGGAGTAGATATAATACCAGGCATCTTATCTGATCATAAGGAAATGAAACTGAAAATCAACAATGAAAGAAAGAAGGAAAAATCATGTGTCACATGGAGAATGAAAAATAGGTTACTGAATGATCAATGGGTTATAGAAGACATCAAGGAGGAAATTAAAAAATTCTTAGAGATAAATGAAAACACAGACATTACATATCAGAATCTATGGGACACATTGAAAGCAGTTCTAAGAACAAAATTCATTGCTTGGATTTCATTCCTTAAAAAAAGGAAAAAAAAAAGACAAATAAATGATCTCATACTTCATCTCAGAATCCAAGAAAAAGAAGAGCAAAACAACAGCAAAAGAAGTAGAAGCCAAGAAATAATTAAAATCAGAGCTGAAATTAATGAAATCGAAACAAAGAAACAATTGAAAAAATTGACAAAACTAAAAGATGGTTCTTTGAAAAAATAAATAAAATCGACCGACCCTTAGCCAAGCTAACAAAGAAAAGAATAGGGAGAATTCAGTATCACAACAGATAGTTCAGAAATACAGAAGATAATCCGAAATTATTTTGAATTCTTATTCTTCAATAAAATAGAAGATAGTGAAGGCATCGATAAATTTCTCAAGTCATATAATCTGCCCAGATTGAGTCAGGAGGATATAGGCAACCTAAACAGACCCATAACAATTGAGGAAATAGAATAAACCATCAAAAGACTACCAACTAAGAAAAGCCCAGGACCGGATGGGTATACAGCAGAGTTTTACAAAACCTTTAAAGAGGAACTAATACCATTACTTTTCAAGCTATTTCAGGAAAAATGCAAAAATCCTCAATGAAATTGTGGCGAATCGGATACAAAAACATATTAAAAAAATTGTGCACCATGATCAAGTAGAATTCATCCCTGGGATGCAAGGCTGGTTCAATATACAGAAATCAATAAATGTTATTCATCACATCAATAGACTTAAAAATAAGAACCATTTGATCATCTCGATAGATGCAGAAAAAGCATTCGACAATGTACAGCATCCCTTTATGTTCAAAACTCTGGAAAAACTAGGGATAACAGGAACATACCTCAATAATGTAAAAGCAATCTATGCTAAGCCTCAGGCTAGCATCATTCTGAATGGAGAAAAATTGAAGGCATTCCCTCTAAAATCTGGAAGAAGATAGGGATGCCCTCTCTCACTACTTCTGTTCAACATAGTTCTCGAAACACTGGCCAGAGCAATTAGAGAGATTAAAGAAATCAAAGGCATAAAAATAGGAAAAGAAGAACGTAAATTATCACTATTTGAAGATGACATGATTCTATACTTAGCAGACCCAAAAAGGTATACAAAGAAACTATTAGAGCTAATAAATGAATTCACCAAAGTGGCAGGATATAAAATCAATACGCATAAATCAAAGGCATTCCTGTATATCAGCAACAAATCCTCTGAAATAGAAATGAGGACAACCACTCCATTCAAAATATCCACACACACACACACAAAAAAAAAAAATACTTGGGAATCAACCTAACAAAAGAGGTGAAAGACTTATAAAATGAAAACTACAGAACCCTAAAGAGAGAAATAGAAGAAGATCTTAGAAGATGGAAAAATATACTATGTTCATGGATAGGCAGAACTAACATCATCAAAATGGCAATATAACCAAAATTCTCTATATGTTAAATGCAATGCCAATCGGGTCTAAAAGCATGCAATGGAGGAAGGATAGCATCTTCAACAAATGGTTCTGGGAAAACTGGAAATTCATATGCAACAAAATGAAACTGAATCCATTTCTCTCGTCATGCACAAAAGTTAACTTAAAATGGATTAAGGAGCTTGATATCAAATCAGAGACACTGCATCTGATACAAGAAAAAGTTGGCTATGATCTACATACTGTGGGTTTGGGCTCCTAATTCCTCAATAGGACACCCATAGCACATGAGTTAATAACTAGAATTAACAAATGGGACTTACTCAAACTAAAAAGTTTTTTCTCATCAAAAGAAAAAATAAGAGAGGTAAATAAGTAGTCTACATCCTGGGAACAAATCTTTACTCCTCACACTTCAGATAGAGCCCTAATATCCAGAGTATACAAAGAACTCAAAAAATTAAACAATAAGAAAACGAATAACCCAATCAACAAATGGTCCAAGGACCTGAACAGACACTTCTGAGATGAGGACATACAATCAATCAATAAGTACATGAAAAAATGCTCACCATCTCTTGCAGTCAGAAAAATGGAAAACAAACCCACCCTAAGATACCATCTCACTCCAGTATGATTGGCAGCCATTATGAAGTCAAACAACAAGTGCTGCCGACGATGTGGGGAAAAGGGTACACCTGTACATTGCTGGTGGGACTGCAAATTGGTGCAGCCAATTTGAAAGAAGTATGGAGATTTCTTGGAAGCTAGGAATGGAACCACCATTTGACCCAGCTATTCCCCTTCTCAGTGTATTCCGTAAGACCTAAAAAGTGCATGCTGCATTGACACTGCTACATTGATGTTCATAGCAGCACAATTCAAAATAGCAAGAGTGTGGAACCAACTTAGATGCCCTTCAATAGACGAAGGAAAAAAAATGTGGCATTTATACACAATGGAGTAATACTCTGCATTAAAAAATGTCAAAATCATAGAATTTGCCGGGAAATAGATGGCATTAGAACAGATTATGCTAAGTGAAGCTAGCCAATCCCTAAAAAAAAAACAAATGCCAATAGTTTTATTTGATATAAAGAGAGTAACTAAGAACAGAGTTGGGAGGAAGAGCATGAGAAGAAAATTAACATTAAACGGGGGTGAGAGGTGGAAGAGAAAAGGAAAGAGAAGGAAAATTGCATGGAAATGGAAGGAGACCCTCATGGTTATACAAAATTACATACAAGAGGAAGTTAGGGGAAAGGGGGGAAAAAACAAGGGGGAGAAATGAATTACAGTAGATGGAGTAGAGAGAGAAGATGGGAGGGGAGGGGATGGGGGATAGTAGAGGATAGGAAAGACAGCCGACTACAACAGACACTACTATTGCAATACGTAAAACAGTGAATGTGTAACAGATGTGATGCTGAAACCTGTATACGGGGTAAAAATGGGAGTTCATAACCCACTTGAATCAAAGTGTGAAATATGATATGTCAAGCAATAGGTAAAGTTTTGAACAACCAACAATAAAAATTAAAGGAAAAAAACACATAGAGAACTATTTCAATGAAAAATGGACTAGATATATAACACCTACCCTTTATCATGCAAAAGGCAAGTCCAACTATACACCATGCTTCCTCTGAACGGCTTGTATTTCTATTCTGTTTGTGTTATTATTCTCCATCATAGTAGGATTAGTAGTCAGAGTCTAGTAGGGTATGGGTTAGTGTCAGGGATTCAGTATTTTGGATGTAAAAAAGGAAAATGAATCCAATGTGCATGCAAATATGGGCTACACAATAAATTTCCCACTCTCATCCAGAACAATGGCTTCACATTACCTTCGCCCCAAATAAGACGCAATTAGAGGAGAAGAGTTGGAAAATCTGTGAATATATATCTGGAATGGAAAATTCAAAGGAGTTCACAACCTTGGATGTTGTAGAGGAGTTTCCAAATGTAAGGGACAAGGTAAACACTCCACATACTTGTAGCTCTTCTGGCCTAAAGACTTCTTGAGAAACTGCCTCTGATGTTGGGAACTCAAAATATATGTTGTTGTCAGGAGCTTTAGCTTTCTTTCTAGTGAGACCATCAGAGCTGGGTCTACATCTATGTGACCTGGAGGACGTGGTTTCTTATTTTCCAATGAACACTAGGCTACAGTACTGAATTCTCTCTTTGTAAGTAAACTGTGACCACTGGGGTCTAAGAGTGTCCCCGTGTGGACTGTGAAGGCATTTGGTCATTCTCCACTTTTCGTGGTGTTTCTTGCTGCTACACTGGGAGATTGGTATTTTCTACACGAAATACAAGGAGTTGAACTGGGACACAGTGCTGAAGGGAGTTCTGTCATGTGTAGTGGGTCATGGTCTGCAGGAGAATGCACCAACCAGGCTTCTAGCCCACATAGATTGTCCCCTTGTCCATAGTAACTTGATTATGAACATTGCCCTAAAAATTCTCCATATACCAATATGCCTTTACATATAAGGGTTTCCTGGCTGCACCACGTCAGTCACATGCCATTTGGAAGCAATGGCAGATCCACATGGCCCCACCACGGATGTTTTATCACAAACCTGCACACCAAAGCTTGCGCCTACAATTGAGGAGTATCCAACTTACTGGCATCTCTGTTCTACACCATTTTAATGAAACTCAGTCAATAAAGGCACTCATGATCAGCAATAGGGCATACAAAGGTTCTCCAGTGCCACCTGGTCATAGGAATTTCAAAAATGTTATGGTATTTATCTAGCCATTTTTTAAGGTGGAAGTTGGAGGCACTGTGGGTTTCAATTCATTTAGGAACCATTAAATTGTGAGGAAGCTCATTTCAATGAAATCTCTGGAGGACACTCAAAGGCAAGTCTCCCCAAAGAGTCGCCAAAAGGTCACATGAAGCCAGGCCCATTGAGGTCTACAGTGTGAGGTCTATGTGTGTTTTCACTATGGCTGCCAAGTCTTTCAGAATAAAATCTTGTGATATCCTGGGTGAGATTCCCAGTGCTCTGTGGAAAGCCAGCCTGGGCCTAGGTCTCAGTTTCCAAGAGCGAGTCTCATGTGTGGCCTCCTAAAAACTCAACACAATTCATGCCAATACTTCTCTGAGTTCAGTTCCATAACTCGGTCTCTAAGGGGAATCACACCAGATTTCAAGTCCTGGTTGACCTACTCATCTCTTCCAACCCCAACACAAATGACCAAAATTAAACCAAAACATTCCCACATGACCCTCATCTTATTGCATATAGACACTCATCTTAACCTCTGGCTGGAAGTTTCCATGAAGGACACAGCCCAAGACAGTGTCCAAAATAGGCTTCCTTGCCCCTTATTTTCCTAATGTCAGGGTGACCTGAACACCCTTCCTGTAACCCAGGAGTGATCAAATAGGCCTGCTGTAATACTGCTCTGCTTCTCCAATTTGAGGCCTACTGACAGTGGGGTTTAGAATCTTTATGTGAATTGGAGTCATAAGAAAACACAAACACCACTGGGCTAGCATGTGCAGGGCTTTGAAGAAATCATTTGACCCAAATGATCCCTATTCTCACTTGATGGAGTTCAGGAACCTTACAGTGGAAGGCAAGAGACTTTATCCTCAATGACTCCTCTTTTGGGCATTTTGGTTTTGGATTCACACATGGGATCTTTCTTTATATTAATCAGGTGCTAAGAATCTAAGCCACAGCCTCACACAGGGCCAAGAGGCTGATTCAGACACACCCCTTTCTAAAGCAATTAGGCAAAGAGCCACAGGTGAGGCCCATTCATTTCCACTTGAAAAGTGTTTTGTTCCGGCTTCACGAAGGTGTGGCCTGAGGCAAAGAAATTCCTGACATACAGGGGAATAGAACAAAAGGTAAGCAAAAGGCCCAAAGCACGGTTTTTCCACTGAGACTTTACTGGTCACACTGATATCTGAGTTTTCTTAGTTGCTCGCCATTCCCTTCAGCTATCCAGTACATGGCCATGTCACAGAGCTTGAAGGTGGTACTTCTCTTGGACACAAAACCATGAGCCTATTCTGGAGAGTGGCCAGAATTTAAAAATAAAACCAGAACTTAGGAAAATAGCAGGTGTTGCCCATCGATAAGGGAAGCCGCAGTGCATTCATATATTCGGCTGGATGAATGCTGGGAAGCTTTCTACCAGACAGGACACATCCATTCATGCATTCTCTTTTCTAATGTCTACAACCAAGGACACAATGGGATACACAGACATAGAAACACTTGCTTTATCAAATCACTTATTAGAAACAGTTCACTCCAAACCAAACAAACCGCCATTCCTACCTATTCTGAGAACATGAGACAAAAGCACAAACACACACCCACACCCACAAAGCACCTTCTTCCCCCAAGTAGGTCTCTGACTATCCGGAGTGTCCTCTGACTATTGGGCCAAACTATGTTCCCCCAAAATTGCCTGTCCTGTTTCAGATCTGGTTTCCTTGGCCAACTCTGTAAAGTTGTCAGGAGGCAGCGGTGATCCACTACCTGCTTTCTCAGGAAAGGCCACTCTTCAGAGCTTTCCTGGCTTTTGGCAATCCTCATATCAGTAGGTACCAACAAAGACTGATTCTGTCCTTGGTAAATCCAAAGAAGTGAGTCCACTGCTACTGGGACTGGAATGGGATTTGGGTGCCTGGATTCTTTGATCCCAAATTCAGAGAGTTCTATCACCAAGGATGTGAGGTGAGGTCTGAGGTCACTTCCTTTAGGAACTGAATGAGCTCACACCATTTGCAACCACTTTGTCCTAACAGTTGCTTCCAAGGGTCCCCTGAAATGAAGGCTGCCCCTGCTTCCTGTTACAGTTTCACGAGTTTGAATGGTATATTAACCATAGGCAACCGGGAACAGCTCTCCACACAGCCTGGTTTGGTTCTTCTTCTCTACATTAAGAAGAAAGAGGCTGATTCAGACATATCCCTTCATCCTGACCAGGTTGTTTGCAAGAGAAGATGACTTTTGCTCACTCAGTTCCTTCATAGCTGCCTACAACTTCTCCAGGGATCATTTTTACATGTACCTTTGAGTTTCTTAGCAATAGGAAGTTCCCCTACATTCCTATATTGTAAGACCTACTCTGTCCCTGCTCTTCTGTAAAGTTATATTGAGGGAACAGTGTATGGTTAGGGTTAATAACAGGTTCAATTTGCATTAGGAATCATTCTGCTGGATGAATAATGGTATTGGAAACCTGCGATATTTACAACAATATATAGGTGAAACATAAGTATGAAAACAGAAATCTATTTAAGATTTGAAGCCCAGAAGAGCATTGGGACCTTGATTGTGATACTGAGCTTTGATTTATTTTCTGCACAGATGTCTCAGATACATCAATATACAATGGCAAAGTTCCATGTATTTTGGATGATTGATTGTCAAAGAGAACTTCCAGTCAAAAAGGGATAATCAGTAGGATTAGGAAGATAGTCGGTAGGTTTAGAAAGGAGAGTGAGCATAGGATTTGGACCAAAAGTTCTTTAGCTATAGGGTTTCGGGTATAGAGTGAATGTAAATGTCACCACATGTGAAGAGTCAGTCACAATGATGAACTGGGGAAAATATGTAGGAAAGCAGATATCAATAGAGACATTAGGAAATCTGGCAAAGTGTAGTCGGTAGCGAAAGGTTAATATAATAGGTACTTATCACTTCCTGTTTTCTGTATGCTTATTAAAACACTGTTGAAATCTTGAGAACTGTTTGCTAATCTTGTTCCCAGAATGTTCTGTCCTCAACTGCCAAACTGCAGAAAGTACTTCCTCACCCAGTTGCCCACAAACAGCTCACTCGCCCGGACCCATCAATAAACATCCTGCCCTGCCCTCTCAAAGGAAAGTATATAAGCTCTGCTTAAGCTGTTCTCAGGGCTCTCTGCTCTATTCAAGTGAACTCTGAGCCCCAGCATGCTGGACCCATAATAAACCCTTTGCTTTTGCATGAGACAGTCTCTTGGTGGTTTCTTCCCCGGACGCTCGCCCGACCTTTACATATGGAGGTTCCACTGAGATCCAGCAGCGACAGATGAGAGACCCCAACGGGCTCCTCTCGGGGTATGTAAGGCGCCTCTTTCTGGTTTCAGGTTTCAGGTTAGGGCTTGGCAAAATGGCTGTTGATGAAGAATGTGAGCTCTCTCTGACGATGGCTGACAGACATGTCATAGAGCCACAGGCCACGTCACTGGGGGACTCCCCAGAGAACTCGGGAAATCGAGGAACAATAGTCTCCTCAACTCAGTGATATTTTGTTTCAGATTCGGCATATCCAGCCCATCAGGTTTTGCCGGCTACTCAGTCCTGGTCTCAGTGTTGGACGTCCATTGCCTGTCTTTATTGTTTTGTCTTGTCTGTGTCGTGTGTCGTTGCTTTTACTGATTGTTTATCTTTCATAATGGGATAGAGCACTTCAATGCCTCTTTCCCTGACCCTTGATCATTGCGCCAAAGTCCGCTTAAGGGCTCAGAATCTTTCTTTTTCAGTAAAACGCTGGACCTGGCAGACTCTCTGTGCCTCAGAATGGCCCACCTTTGGATTCAGATAGCCCCTAGAAGGATCTTTCTACTTCCCACTAATTTAAAAAGTCAGAGATATTGACTTTCAGCCAGCGCCACATAGACATCAGGATCAAGAGACATATATCTTAACTTTTCAGGACATCTGCAATTCTCCTCCTCCATGTGTGAAGCTTTTCCTTGCCCCTGCCCCCACTCCTACTCCTTCCCTCATGCTCTCTCAAACCTTCTGCTCCTCCTCCTCCTTCAACCTCTGTTCTCCCTGAGTCACAAGATTTGACTCTACTGGACTCTCGTCCTACTACTTATTCCCTGCCCTCGTCCCCCAACCCCCAACACCCTCTAAGTAATTCCCCTGCTGCTGACTCAGCCTGCCCGCCATTGGAGGAAGCTAAGCGAGCCCAGCGCACTCCAAATAACTCCCCTGCAGCAAACACACCCCCTCCTCCCCTGGAGGATGCTGGCCCGGCTAAAGGAATTTGCCGGCGTTGAATGATTGAAATCCCTGGAACTCCCGTGATGCTCCCTCTCCATTTCGAAGGAACAATGATTGATGACAACCATGGGGGAAAAGTGCAAGCCTACCAGTTTTTACCTTTCTCCTCTTCAGACCTAAAGAACTGGAAAAATAACAATCCCCCTTTTACTGAGGACCCCACCTGGGTCTCAGGTGTGGTTGAATCATTGATGTTTTCACACCAGCCTACTTGGGATGACTGCCAACAACTCCTAGGGACTCTCTTCATGACAGAGGAACAAAAGAGAATCTTCCTGGATTCTAGAAAAAAATATTCTCGGACCAGATGGGTGACCGACAAAACTTCCCAACATATGCAAAGCCGCCTTTCCCTTGCACAGACCCAACTGGGACCCCAAAACCTGTGAAGGTAATGAGCATCCTTCCTCTTATTGCCGGGCTCTAATAGTGGGTATCTTAGTGGCCGCTAGGCGATCAACTATTTTGGCCAAGGTAAGAGAGATTATTCAAGGGACTGATGAATGTCCCTCCATGTTCCTACAGGGAATTATGGAGGCATATAAGAGATTTACTCCTTTCGATCCTCAGGCAGAGAATCAAAAGGCATCTGTCATGGTGGCCTTTATTGGGCAAGCTGTTCTGGATATTAAAAGACAGTTACAATGCTTAGATGGATTACAAGATATGACTTTGAGAGGTTTAGTCAGAGAAGCCAAGAAGGTATACTAAGAGAGAAACTGAGGAAGAGTATGGAGCAAAGGGAGGATAAAAGAAACAAAAGACAGACTAAGGCATTGACTAAGGTCCTGGTCACAACAACAAATAGACCAGAAATTAAGAAATATGGAGACAGGAAGGGACACCGGGGACCACACTAGAGGCCACCCCTCGCCTCAATTCAATGTGCCTACTCTAAAAAAAAAGGACACTGGGCTAAAGAGTGCCCTAGAAAGAGACAGCCAGGCCAGCTGGACATTCTGACTCTGTAGGATTACTAAGAAAGTCGGGGCTCAGATCCTCTCCTTGAGCTCAGGTTAACTTTTGAAGTGGAGGGGACCCCAGTATACATTGAAGTGGATACAGGGGCAATATATTCTGCCTTTAAGGCCCCATTGGAACCTCTATCAAATAAAAGGTCTCTAATTCAAGGGGCTAATGGCAGTAAATATCAGGCTTGGACAACTAAGAGGACCATGGACCAGGGGAAAGGAAAAATCCATCACTCCTTCCTAGTAATCCCAGAATGCATGGCCCCATTGATTGGCAGAGATCTGCTCACAAAGCTCTGGGCCAAAATAACTTTTAACCCTGAAGGCCCCCAAGTGGAATTTCTAAATCCTTCAGTAAAAACTCCTATAATCACGGCTCTAACTATGTCAGTAGAAAATGTACATCAAATCACTCACCTTGGTTCAAAGAAACTGCATTCATTTTTGAAGGATCAAAAACAGTTTTCCACTAACCGACTCACAGTGAAAGGAAACAACTGAATGGATAACAAAAGCCTGTTGGGTCCATCAATTGGTTAATTCTTACCCTTCCAAGCTTCCTGCAGGAAAGCACCTACGAGGAACCAGACCAGGACAATTCTGGGAAGTGGACTTTACTGAAATTAAGCCAGCAAGGAATGGACTTAAATATCTCCTAGTCTTTGTAGATACATTTTCAGGATGGATTGAAGCTTTCCCCCCAAAAAAAAAGAAAAGAAAAAAAATGAAACAGCGCAAATGGTGGTCAAGAAGATCCTGGAAGATATTTTTCCAAGGTATGGCCTGCCTAAAGTAATAGGGTCTGATAATGGACCGGCGTTCGTGGCCCAGGTAACTCAGAGGTTAGCAAGGACCCTGGGGATTAATTGGAAATTACATTGTGTTTACAGACCCCCGAGTTCAGGACAGGTAGAAAGAATGAATAGAACCATTAAAGAGACCATAACGAAATTAAGCTTAGAGACCGGCATAAAAGATTGCACTATGCTCCTGCTTTATGTACTGTTTCATGCAAGAAATACTCAATCTATTTCTTTGTGTAACCTCACACCCTGTGAAATTCTCTATGGTGTCCCTCCTCCAGTAAGGGTCCTACCCCAACTCTAAGACCTAACGATTCCTTCCACACCCCCTTGCTTAACAGACTTAAAGCTCTTGAAAGAACTCAGAGACACCTGTGAAAACAGATGGCCACTGCCTACCAACCTGGGGATGAGGGGACTCTACAGCGATATCAAATAGAGACTTCATCTATGTAAGACGACATCTGGTGTCATCCCTGGAACTCCCCTGAAAAGGACCATACCAGGTGCTACTTATAACACCTACAGGGTAAAGGTAGTCAAAATCACTTCCTGGATCCCTACCTCTCATCTCAAGCCTGTGCCCTGTCCAGACTCTGGCTGGAAACTGGAAAAGACTGGAAACCCTTTCAAATTGTGGATTCGCTGTGTGGATAAGGCTATAGACTCTCCCCTTGACCACCAGTAGTCCTAACCCTCATAAGCCTGTTCAGCAGTGATGTCTGATCACAAATACTACTGGAAAGGAAGTATGGTCTATCTTGCATACAGCCCGCTTAGGGACCTGGTGGCCATCTCTCCAGCCAGACATTTGTCAGCTGCGTATAGGTCTTCCCTATTGGGATATCCCTAATGAAGAGGATCCCACTAAAATTCCATTAAATTCCTTCCATACCATAGATAATGGAAACAAACATTATTGATGTAGGGACACGCGAGCCAGATGCTGGTTGGCTAGCCTAGATTACTATGTTTGCCCAGTGTACTATCAAAGCCACAAACAGTCAAGGCTGTGTGCTGGAAACGCCAACATCTTCTGTAAGTCATGGGGATGTGAGCATACAGGGACTGCCACATGGAACCCAAACTCCTCATCAAATTCTGTACACAGCATTGGCCATATTACCAATTAGAAAACCAAAACTGATGGCCCCCTGAGGGGTCTCTAGATCTTCAAATTCTGTGTGACCTTTTTAACTTCTGCAAGTGCTCAAAAGGGTGAAAGGAGATTCCTCTATGTGGAGGCCTTTTCTCTCCTTTGCTCACATCGTGAACTATGCTTCTCCAATACATGCTCACCCTCAGCCTTCTGCTCTAGACTCTCTGTTGTCACTCCCACATCATCAACTTGATTTCTCCCCTCCAATTACTATATTAAAAACCCAAACCTTCACCGTTTCTCAGACCATTGCCCCCTTGCTGAGGTAGCAGGTACTGAGGTAACCCTCCACTCACTCACTCCTCTCTTCTCCTGTCAGTGCCCACACTAGGTCCCACCAGGTCCTCTTACCAGCTAACCCAAAGCTCAAACCAGCTGAGAAGAGCCCTCAGACCCCTATCCAAGATGTAATGAAAATGGCCTTTAAAGTTGCTTTGTCATCACTGAAAACAGGTTACTAAGAATTTAAAGTCCCTTACAGGCTTTTTGGGATACTCACTCCCATCTCCCCCTCTGTTCTACCCGTTCTACTACTCATGTTTTTGGTGCTAGGAAGATCTCAAAACCCTTTTCCATTATTCTTTTACATCTCTCCTTCCTCATTCTCAGATCCAAAGAGCTGCGCTCAGCCCTGCATTCCCCGTCTTCCCCCTCTGTACCAGGCCCACAGGAAAGTCTTAACTGACCTTATCCAGAAGTTTTCACCATGGCTAACTTTAGGACTTTCAGCAAAAGAGTCCCTATAAAAGAGTTCAGTGTAGATAAACTTCCTCTTTTTGTGTTGCCCTGGTCTACCTGGCAACTGGCTGAAAAAAATCAGCACTCCTGAGCTAGACACACCCTTACTAGTTTTTCACAACATATGTGATCAAGGCCTCTGGCCTTGAGCTGGGGCTTCATAGAGATGGCTACATTTGTAAGATGGATAAGTTGCAAACTGGGCTCCGTGGAAACAGCTGGCAGAGGGAAAAAAGGGGAAAAAAAAGCTCTCCCGCACCCAGGTGTCCTTGAAAATTTAACTTGCCCAGAACTGAGGAAAAATCAGAAACAAAAACTGCTCTTTGTGAACTTCTGCAGACTGTGAACTTCAGAGCCCCTTCCCTTACATGTTGGGTACAAAATTCTGAAACTACCTAAACTTGGGTTTCAGGGGATTAATTGATTACAACAGAAGCAATGCCCTCTGAATCTGGTTGCAACCAAATATGACTGTTTCCTTGTCTTTGGTGCTATCTTAGGTGCCTTGCCTTTTCCGTCCCTACAACAATATAATTCTATATACTTAAACGTTGTTTATGTTTTTATGAAATGGTCAACAGAAGTGATTAATTGTGTAATGGTGCAGATGTTTCCCAGAGTGCTCTATTATGGCGCAGGTTCATTTGAAGATCAAATAGAGGGGCATACAACCCGGTTCAGGTGGGAACATATATCTCTCACCTTAGCCATTCTATTATGAATAGGAGTTGCTGCCCGGGTTCGCACAGGAACCACTGCCCTGGTCCATGGGACACAACAAATGACCCAATTAGAAGCAGCAATAGATCAAAACTTAAAGATATTAGAAAATTCCATCACAGCTTTGCAGGAATCTTTTACCTCTCTCTTTGAAGTTTGCTGGGAGCCATCAGCCAAGTAGGTATGACAAATTCCTTGCCAGCTTACTCCCATGCTGTCTAGTGGAAGGACTTCTGAAAGGTGACCTTGCTCAAGGACCAGGGCAGGATCCGTGTTTAGGGTGTTCCCCCTTTAGAATAGGGCGGTTTAGCATAATAGGAGATTAGGGTGTTCCCCCTTTAGAATAGGGCAGTTTAGCATAATAGGAGATTAGGGTGTTCCCCCTTTAGAATAGGGCGTATCCTGCTGCTGAGTTCCTCTTGAGTGCTTAGGGTCAGACAGTATATTTTGGGAGACAGAAGCCCATGCAGAGTGGATTTGGGAGAGTTGATTTGGGCAGAGAACGTGGATTCCCCCAGAGCGTGTTTGTAGACGGCCGGTGTGAGTTCGGGAATAAAGAATTGCTGTTTGAATCTACAAGCTGTGTGGAGACTCGTGATTTGTGCCCAGCCAAAGACTGCGGTAGAAGTTGTTTTACAGAAAAGTCGAGGGTTGGACCTCCATTTCATGAGAGAAGGGAGCCTTTGTGCTGCATTGAGGAAAGAATGTTTTTTTTTTTTTTTTTTTATGTCGACCATACTGGAGTTGTAACAAACTCTATGAGTAAATTAAAAAGATGCCTTGAAGAGCATCAAAGAGAGATAGAGACCCAAAATTGGTGGTTTGAGTCTTGGTTTACACAGTCCCCCTGGTTAACTACATTTTAATCAACCCTGGCCGGTCCAATAATAATCCTCATTTTATTGCTTACTATAAAACCCTGTTTCTCAACCATGTAATTTCTTTTCTCCAAGCTCAAATTGGACAAGTTAAACTTATGTTAATACCCCACTAGCATACATAAAATGTGACACCCCCCAACAATCACTTTTATGATTAAAAGTAGCCAGAAGAAGAAGTGGGGAATGAAATGTTAATAAAATATGTACTTGTCACTTCCTGTTTTTCTGTACGCTTAACAAAACACTGTTGAAATGTTGAGAAATGTTTCCTAATCTTGTTCCCAGAATGTGCTGTCCCCAACTGCCAAACTGCAGAATGTACTCCCTCACGCGTTTACACACAAACCGCTTACTCGCCCTGACCCATCAATAAACTTCCCTCCCTGCCCTCTCCAAGAAAATTATATAAGCTCTGCTTAAGATGTTCTCAGGGCTCTCTGCTCTATTCAAGTGAGCTCTGAGCCCCAGCATGCTGGACCCCAAATAAACCCTTTCTGTTGCATGAGATAGTCTCTTGGTGGTCTCATCCTCTGACACTCGCCCTACATTTACTTGGATGATTGAATGTAGATGAGAACATCCATTCAAAAGTGATAGTCGGTAAAATTAGGAAGATAGTCAGTAGGTTTAGGAAGAAGAGTTAGTATAAAATTTGGAACAAAAGTTATTTAGCAATAGGGTTTCGGTTACAGAGTGAATGTAAATGTCAACACAAGTGAAGAGTCAGTCACAATGATGAATTGGAGAAAATATGTTGGAAAGCAGATATCAATACAGACATTACAAAATCAGGCAAAGTATAAAGTCAGTGATAGGATTAGACATTTTCAACAGGGTTGAGTTTGAATATATAATCTTAGGAAGAAACGAATATGTAGTCATCAATAGGATTGATATTTGAAAGCATTAGGCAAATTGGAAATTGATGATTTTAGTAATCCATGTTCACTTTCCATTTAGGCTTTGGTACAAATATAAGTTTGACCTTTGAATTTTGTGTCCAGAATATTACTGTGATAAAATGTATATATAGATCGGGTGACATAAGAATTTCTTCCACCATTTTTGGGAGCAATATTTTGAAGACTTATAAAATAGTATTTGGGGTACAAACAGGTGTACCCTGTGTCTATGAATATAGAGATAATGCATGAATAGACCAACTGTGAATAAGTAATATAACTGGTTCCACTTTAAATGGTGGATTGAATTGATATCTGAAAATATGAAAAATCTTATATTGATATACAATCATTCATTCCAACAAGTTATACATCAATGTTAATATTAGGGTTATGGTTTATCATGAAGGGTGTGTGAGTTTTGCTTCAATGTGATTATGAAAATCGAAAATAATGTGTTTGGAAAAAAGAATCTTGAGAAGACCAGTTAAGAAATATGGAAGAATACATGTGTTCTAAAGTAGGAAGTGATTGAAAGTGAAAAAACGCCTATAATTTTGTCATCTTTTTGATGAAATATATATCCTATGATGTGCATAAACTGAAGAAATAGTAATGTACCAGTGTTGAATTAAAATGAACATCAAAACACACATCATGTTCCATTTGAATCTTCTTGCATTGAGGTTAAACTGGGTCAGTTACTCTAGATATATTAGGATTTGTATGCAACATTCACTGAAGTTAGTTTTCAGTACAAAAAACAAAGAAGTATTTCAGGTGGATGAATATTTCTGAGAATAATATTTAGAAAAGATCATCATAAATCCACATACATGAATATGAATGAATTAAGGGAGTGTATATTAAGATACAAATATTTCATATTTTGAAAAATCTGGAGAATGTGTGTATGTATATATATACACATATATATACATACACACAAACACATTAAAAACTCGCAATATATATGCTATTCGAAATTCATCATGAAATATATATCATTCACAGATCTAAAATATTCATTTTACTGAACATGGATTTATGTATAATGTTGTAAAACTAGGAAGCTCATCCATTGGTTATATTTTCAGTTCCAACTGTGTTTAGGAGGAGTGATCTTCTCTCACAATTTGTATCTGCCAAGTCGTTCACCTCACAAGAATGTAGGTGTGGTACCAGGTAGGATTCTATATGTGTTTATTGCTATTGCATTGGGAGTTTAGTAATTGCTTCATGGAATCCAAGGAGTTCAACTGGGACACAGTGCTGGAGCGAGTTCTGTCAGGCGTGGTGGGTCAGGGTATGCAGGAGAATGCACCAACCAGGCTTCTATCCCACATTGCTTGCCCCCTTAAACATAGCAACCTGATTGTAAACATTGCCCTGAAACCTCACCATATAACAAGATGCCTTTGCATAGGAGGGTCTGCTGACTGCACCATGTCAGTCACAAGCCATTTGGAAGCCAATGGCAGATCCACATGGCCCCACCACAGATGTTTTTCACACACCTGCCAACCACTACTCTAGGACAACTACTCAGCAGGCTCCAACTTATTTTCATAAAACCCAATCAATCAAGGCACTGTCTGGTACACTCATGATCAGCAACAGAATATCCAATGGTTCTCCAGTGCCACCTGGTCATGGGAAATTGAAAATTTTCGTGGTATTTATCTAGCCATTTTTCAAGGATGAAGTTGGATGCACTGTGGGTTTCAATTCATTCAGGAACCATTAAATGTTGAGGAAGCTCATTTCAATGAAAGTTCTGGAGAATTCTCACAGGCAAGGCTTCCCAAAGAGTGGCCAAAAGGTCACATGAAGCCAGGGCCATTGAGGTCTAAAATGTGATGTCATTGTCTGTTTTGACTCTCAACAATGGCTTCCAAGTCTTTCAGAATAAAATCATGTGATATCCTGGTTGAGATCAGAGTGCCCTGTGGAAAGCTACCCTGGGCCTTGATCTCAGTCTCCAAAGATGACTCTCATGCGTGGCTTCCTCAAATCCCAACACAATTCATGGCAATACTTCTCTGAGCTCAGTTCCAGAACTCAGTCTCTAAGGGGAATCACACAAGAGTTCAAGCCCAGGTGGACCCAGTCATCTCTTCCAACTGCCACACAAATGACCACAATAAAACCGATATTCTCCCACATGGCCCTCATCTTCTTCCATATTGACACTCATCATAACCTCTGGCTGGAGGTGTCCATGAGGGACGCAGCCCAAGACAGTGTCCAAAATAAGCTCCATTGCTCCTCATTTGCCTAAATTCGGGGTGGCCTGGACACCCTTCCTTTGTACCAGGAGCGATCAAAAAGGCCTGCCCGTAATACTGCACCACTTTTCCCATTTGAGGCCTATTGAGTATCGGTTAAAGATACTTTATGTGAATTGGAGTGATGAGAAAACCTAAGCACCTACGGGATAGCCTCTGAAGGGCTTTGATGAACTCATCTGACCCAAATGATCCCTATTCTCACTTGATGGAATTCAGGAACCTTACAGAGGATGGCAAGAGACTTCATCCACAATGACAGCTCTTTTTGCCATTTTAGATTTGGATGCACACATGGGATCTTTCTTTAGATCCATCAGGTGCTGAGAATCTAAGTCAAAGAATCACACTGGGCCAAGAGGCTGATTCAGACACAACTCTTTCCAAATCAATTAACGAAAGAGCCAAAGGTGAAGCCTATTTATTTCCATTTGAAAACTATTTTGTTCAGGATTCACAAAGGGGTGGCTTGAGACAAAGACTTCCTGACTCTCAGGGCAACAGAACAATAGGTAAGCAAATGGCCCAAAGCAGGGTTTCTCCACTGAGACTTTCCTGGTCAACTGATATCTGAGTTTTCTCAGATGCTTGTCATTTCCTTCAGCTATCCAGAACATTGCCTTGTCACAGAGCTTGGAGGTTGTACATAACTTAGACACAAAACCATGAGCCTATTCTGGAGAGTGTCCAGAATTCTGGAAGAAAACAGCAAATTAGGAAGGTAGCAGGTATTGCCCATTAATAAGGCAATCCACAGTCCATTCATAAAATGGGCAGGATGAATGCTGGGAAGCTTTCTACTAGACAGGACATATCCATTGATGCATTCTCTTTTCTAATGTCTACAACCACAGACACAGTGTGATACACAGACCCAGAAACACTTGCCTTGTCAAACGACTTACTAAAAACAGTTCACTCCAAACCAAACAAACTGACTTTACTTCCTATTCTCAGAACATGAGACAAAACCACAAACCCACACCCACACTGACAATGACACCTTCTTCCCCCAAATAGGTATGAGACTATCCGGAGTATCATCCGACTGGTGGGCCATACTATGTTCCCCCAAAATGTCCTGTTCTGTCTCAGATCTGGTCTCCTTGGTCAACTCTGTGAAGTTGTCAGGAACCAGGAGTGAGCCGCTACCTGCTTTTCCAGGAAAAGCCCATCTTCCGAGCTTTCCAGGCATTTGGCCTCCTCACCTTAGGAGGAACCAAGAAAGACTGATTCTGTCCTTGGTAAATCCAAACAAGTGAGACCACTGGGACTGGGACTGGGACTGGATCTGGGTGCCTGGCGTCCTGGATCCCATGTTCAGAGAGTTCCATCAATAAGGAAGTGAGTTGAGGTCACTTTTTTCAGGAACTGAATGAGATCACTGCCTCGGCAACCACTTTGTCCAAAGAGTTTCTTTCAACGGTCCCATGAGATGGAGGCTGCCCCTACTTCCTGTGACACTTTCACAAATTAGAATGGTATATCAACCATAGGGAACCAGGAACAGCTTTCCACACAGTCTTAGTTTGGTCCATATTCTCTACATTAAGATGAGAGAGGCTGATTCAGAATCATCCCTTCATCCTGACCAGGTTGTTTGCGATGGAAGATGACTTTTGCTCTCTCAGGTCTTTCATACCTGCCTACATCTTCTCCAGGGATCATTTCTGCATGGCGCTTTGAGGTTCTCAGCAGATGGAAGATCCACTACATTCCTGTATTGTAAGATCAACACTGTCCCTGCTCTTCTGTAAACATGTTATTAACAAAAACAGTGTATGGTTAGTGTTAATAACATGTTCCATTTGGGTTAGGAATTATTCTGCTGCATGAATAATGGTATTGGAAACTTGTGATTATTTTAAGAATATAGAGATGAAATATATGTATGAAAAAAGAAATCTAAGTAAGATTTGAAGCCCAGAAGGGCATTGGGCCCTTGATTGTGATACTTAGCGTTGAATTACATTCTGCACCGATGTCTCAGATAAATCAATACACAATAGCATAAGACCTTGTTACTTGAATGATTGAATGTAGAAGAGAACATCCAGTCAAAAAGGGATACTCGGTAGGATTAAGAAGATAGTTAGTATGTTTAGGAAGAAGAGTGAGTATAGGATTTGGAACAAAAGTTCTTTAGCAATAGGTTATTTATTAGAGTGTGAAAGTAAATGTCAGCACATGTGAAGAGTCAGTCACAATGATGAACTGGGGAATATATGTAGGAAAGCAGATAGCAATAGAGACATTATGAAATCAGGCAAATTATAAAGTGAGGGATAGGATTAGACATTTTCCATTGGGTTGAGTTTGAATATATAATTTTAAGAAGAAACACATGTGTAGTCACCAATAGAATTGACATTTGAGAGCATTAGGGAACCTGGACATGGATGTTTTTAGTAATCCATGTTTTCTTTCCATTTGGGCTTTTATACAATCATAAGTGTGACCTTTGCATTTTGTGTCCAGAATATTTCTGTGATTAAATGTATATGAAGATCAGGTGACATGAGTCCACTTCCACCATTTCAGGGAGCAATATTTTGAAGACGTATAAATTAATATTGGGGGTACAAAGAGGTGTACACTGTGTCTATGAATATAGAGATAATGCATGAATAGACCATAGTGTGCATAAATAATATAACTGGTTCCACTTTAAATAATGGATAGAATTGATATCTGAAAAGATATAAGAAATCTTATATTGACATACAATCATTCATTCAAACCAGTTATACATCTAATGGTAATATCAGAGTGATAATTAATATGAATGGTATGTGAGTTTTGCTTCCAAAGTGATTATGGAAATCAAAATTAATGTGTTTGGTATGAAATCTCATGAAAAGACCAGTCAAGAAACTTAGAGGAATACATGTGTTCTGAAGCAGGACGTGATTAAAAGTGAAACAAATGCCTATAAATTTTTGAACTTGTGGATGAAATCATATATCCTATGATGTCCATAAACTGAAAAAATAATAATGTACCAATATTGAATAAAAATGAACTTCAAAACACACATCATGTCCCGTAGGATTCTACTTGCATTGATGTTTAACTGATTCAGTTACTGTAAAAATATTAGGATTTCTAAGCTCCATTCACTGAAGTTAGTTTTCAGTACTAGGAAATAATTATGTATTTCAGGCAGATGAATATTTCTGAGAATTATCTTGTGAAAAGTTGATTATAAACCACATATAGAAACATGAGTGAATTTAAGGAGTGCATAATAAGAAACATATATTTCACATTTTGAAAAATCTGGACAGTATATATATATATATATATATATATATATATATATATATATATATATATAGATAGATAGACAGACAGACACACACAGACATTATAATGTAGCAATCTATATGCTAATCGAAATTTACCGTGTAATACATATCATCCACATATCCAAAAATATTCATTTTACTGAACATCAATTTATATATAATGTTGTTCATCTAGGAAATTCACCAATAGGTTTAATTTTCAGTTCCATCATGATTTACGGGGATTGATATCTTATCAAAATATGTATCTTTCAAAATCAGTGAGCTTACAAAAATGTACTTGTGATACCAGGTAGGATTCTAAATATGCATAAAAAATACATGTGATGAATAGGCTACAGAGAATGGGAGACAGAAATTTACATATGTGTTAACTTTAAAAACTCATTGAGAACTATTACAATGAAAAGTTGACTAGATTTATAACACATACCCTTGATAAAGCAGAAGGGAAGTCCAAGTATGCACCATGCCTCCTATGAACGGCCTGTATTTCTATTCTGTTAGGTTTCTTGTTCTCCATCATATTAGGATTAGTAGTCAGAGTCTAGTAGGTTATGGGTTAATGTCAGGAATTCAGTATTTCAAATGGAAAATATGAAAATGAATCTAATGTGTATGCAAATATGTGCTACACAAAAATCATCCCACTCTCATCCAGAACAATGCCTTGACATAACCTTCGCCCCAATTAAGACACAATTAGTGGAGAAGAGTTAGAAAATCTGTGAATACATATGTGGAAATGAAAATGCTCAGGAGTTCACAGCCTTGGAGGCGGTAGAGGAATTTCCAAAAGTATGGGTTAGGGTAAATACTCCACAAATATGGAGTTCTGCTGGCCTAATGACTCTTTGAGAAACTGCCTTTGAGGTTGGGCCCTTGTAATATATGTTGTTGTCAAGAGCTTCAGCTTCCTTTGTAGTGAGACAATCAAAGCTGGATCTGCATATATGTGACCTGAAGGACATGGTTTCTTCTTTTCTAGTGAACATGAGGCAGCAGTTCTAAATTCCCTCATTGTAGGTAAACTGTGGCCACTGGGAGCTAAGTGTCTCCTCATGTGGACTGAGAAGCCATTTGGTCATTCTCCACTTTTCCTGGTGATTCTTACAGCTGCACTGGGAGTTTGGTATTGGCTTCAGTAAATACCATGAGTTCAACGGGGACACAGTGCTGGAGGGAGTACTCTCACGTTTGGTGGGTCAGGGTGTGCAGGAGAACGCCCCAACCAGGCTTCTATTCAACAAAGCTTGCCCCCTTGTCTGTAGCAACCCAATTCTGAACATTGCCCTAAAACCTCTCAATGTAACAAGATGCCTTTACATATAAGGGTCTACTGGCTGCACCATGTCAGTCAAAAGGCATTTGGAAGCCAATGGCAGATCCATGTGGCCCCATCACAGATGTTTTATCATACACCTGCAAACCACTGCTCTAGGCCCACTACTAAGCAGGTTCCAACGTACTGGCATCTTTGTTCTACACCATTTTCATGAAACCCAGTAAATCAAGGCACTGTCTGGTACACTCATGATCAGCAACAGAACATCCAATGATTCTCCAGTGCCACCTGCTCTTGGGAATTATTCCATGGTATTTATCTAGCCATTTTTTAAGGATGAAGTTGGTGTCACTGTGGATTTCAATTCATTCAGGAACCATTAAATGGTGAGGAAGCTCATTTCAATGAAAGCTCAGGAGAACTCTCACAGGCAAGTCTTCCCAAAGAGTGCCCAAAAGGTCAAATGAAGCCTGGCCCATTGAGGTCTACAATGTGAGTTCCATGTGTTATTTGACTCTCAAGTATGGCTGCCAAGTCTTTCAGAATGAAATCATGTGATATCCTAGCTGAGATTCCCAGTGCTCTGTGGAAAGCCATCCTGGGCCTAAATCTCAGTCTCCAAGGGCAACTCTCCTGCATGGCCTTCTAAAATCCCAACAGAATTCATGGTAATACTTCTCTGAGTTCAGTTCCAAAACTCAGTCTCTAAGGGGAATCACACCATAGTTCAAGCCCAGGTTGATCCAGGAATCTCTTCCTACTGCCACACAACTGACCACAATTAATACCAAAACACTCCCACATGGCCCTCATCTTCTTTTATAAAGACACTCATCATAACCTCTGGGTTGAGGTTTCCATGAGGGGTGCATACCAAGACAGTGTCCAAAATAATCTCCCTTGCCTCTAATTTGCCTAAAGTCAGGGTGGCCTGGAAACCCTTCCTGTTAACCAGGAATGATCAAATACGCCTGCCATTAATACTGATGTACTTCTCCAAATAATCACACTGGGCCAAGTGGCTGATTCAGACACATCTCTTTACAAAGCAATAAAACAAAGAGCCACAGGTGATGCCTATTCATTTCCATTTGAAAACTCTTTTCTTCAGGATTCACAAAGGGGTGGCCTAAGGCAAAGACCTTCTAGATATTCACAGCACCAGAACCATAGGTAAGCAAAATTCCCAAAGCAGGGTTTCTCCACATAGACTTTACTGGTCACACTGATATCTGAGTTTCCTGAGATGCTCCCATTTTCTTCAGCTCTCCAGTACATGGCCATGTCACAGTATCTTGAACAGAAAACCATGAGCCTATTCCGGAGAGTGCCCAGAATTCAGGAATAAAACAGGAAATTAGGAAGATAGTAATTGCTACCCATCCATAAGGAAAGCTGCAGTCCAATCATAAATTGGGCAGTATGAATTCTGGGAAGCATTATACTAGACAGGACACATTCATTGATGCATTATGTTTTCTAATGTCTACAACTACAAACACAGTGGATACATAGACATAGAAACACTTGCCTTGTCAAACGACTTACTAGAAACAGTCCACTTCAAATCAAACAAACTGCCTTTCCTACAAATTCTCAGAACATGAGAAAAAACAACAAACTCACACCCACAACAACATAGGACTTTCTTCCCCCAAGTAGGTCTTTGACTCTCCGGAATTACCTCTGATTGTTGTACCATACTATGTTCCCCCAAAATGCCCTGTACTGTCTCAGATCTGGACTCCTTGGCAAACTCTTTGAAGTTGTCAGGAGCCAGCTTTGAGCCACTACCTTCTTTCTCAGGAAAGGCCACTCTCCAAAGCTCTCCTGGCATTTGGCCATTCTCAAATCAGTAGGTACCAAGAAAGACTGATTCTGTCCTTGGTAAAACCAAACAAGTGAGCCCAGTGGGACTGGGTCTGGGACTGGTTCTGTGTGCCTGGCTTCTGGAATTCCAAGTTCAGAGTGTTCCAAGACCAAGGAAGTGAGATAGGTCACTTCCGTTCGGAACTGAATGAGGCAACTGGTTTGGCAACCACTTTGTCCTAACAGTTCCTTCAAAGGGTCCCATGAGATGGAGGCTGCCCCTACTTTCTGTGACACTTTCACAACTTAGAACTATATATCAACCATAGGCACCCGGGAACAGCTCTCACACAGACCTGGTTTGGTCCATCTTCTCTACATTAAGAAGAGAGAGGCTGATTCATAAACATCCCTTCATCCTAACCAGGTTGTTTGCCTTACATGATGACTTTTGCCCTCTCAGGTCCTTTATAGCTGCCTTCATCTTCCCCAGGGATAATTTCTGCATGGACCTTTGAGGTTCTCAGCGGGTGGAAGATCCCCTATATTCCTCTATATTAAGACCAACTCTGTCCCTGTTCTTCTATAAAGTTAGATTGAGGGAACAATGTATGGTTAGGGTTAATAACATGTTCTATTTAAGTTAGGAATCATTCTGCTGGATGAATAATGGTATTGGGAACCTGGGATATTTATAAGAATATAGATTTGAAATATAAGTATGAAAACAGAAATCTAGGTAAGATTTTAAGCCCAGAAGCGCATTGGGCCCTTGATTGGAATACTTAGCATTGAATTTCGTTCGCACAGATGTCTCTGATAAATCAATATACAATGGCTTATCATCTTGTACCCTGGATGATTGAATATAGAAGAGTTCATCCAGTCAAAAAGGGATAGTTGTTAGGATTAGGAAGATAGTCGGTCTGTTTCGGAAGAAGAGTGAGTATAGGATTTGGACCAAAAGTTCAATAGCCCTAGGTTTTCGGTTAGAGAGTGAATGTAAATTTCAGCACATGTGGAGAGTCAGTCACAATGATGAACTGGGAAAATTATGTAGGAAATCAGATATCAATACACACATTATGAAATCAGGCAAAGTATAAAGTGAATGATAGGATTAGACATTATCAACAAGGTTGAGTTTCAATATATAATCTTAGGAAGAAACAAATATTTAGTCACCAATATGATTGACATTTGAGAGCATTAGGAAACCTGGACATGGATGTTTTTAGTAATCCAGGATCACTTTCCATCTAGGATTTGCTACAATTAGAAGTGTGACCTTTGCATTTTGTGATCAGAATATTACTGTGATAAAATGTATATGTAGATCAGGTGACATGAGTATTTCTTCTAACATTTTGGGAGCAATATTTTGAAGAGGTATAAATTAGTATTGGGGGTACACAGAGTTGTACCCTGTGTCTATGAATGTTGAAGAAATGAATGAATTGACAATACTGTGAATAAATAATATACTGTTTCCACTTTAAATCATGGATTGAATTGATATCTGAAAAATATATAAAAATCTTATATTGATATACAATCATTCATTCCAACGAGTTATACATCTAATGGTAATATTAGGGTTATGTTTTATCATGAAGGGTGTGTGAGTTCAGCTTCAAAAGTTATTATGGAAATGGAAAATAATGTGTTTGGAAAGAAATCTCATGAAAAGATGAGTCAAGAAATATAGAGGAATTCATATGTTCTGAAGCAGGATTTGATTGTAAGTATAAAAAAGCCTATAAATTTCCTAACTTGTGGATGAAATATATATCCAATGATGTGCAAAAACTGAAAAAATAGTAATGCACCAGTTTTGAATGAAAATGAACGTCAAAATACACATCATATCCCATAGGAATCTACTTGCATTGATGCTAAACTGGCTCAGTTACTGTAGAAATATTATGATTTGTATGCACTATTCACTGAAGTTAGTTTTCAGTACTAGCAAACGAATACGTATTTCAAGTGGATGAATTTTTATGAGAATAATCTTGTGAAATGTTGACTATAAATTTACATATATGAACACGAATGAATTTAGGGAGTGTATAATAAGAAACATATATTTCATATTTTGAAAAATCTTGAGAGTTTATATATATATATATATATATATATATATATATATATAGATAGATAGATAGATAGATATAGATATGTGTGTGTGCATTTATGTATATATATATATATATATATATATATACACACACACACACACACACACACACACACAGACACTAAAATGTATCAATATGCATGCCAATCGAAATTCACTATGAATCATATATCATCCACAGATCCAAAAATAATCATTTTACTGAACATGGATTTATGTATAATATTGTTCAACAAGGAAGTTCACCCATAGGTTGAAGTTTCAGTTCCAACAGCGTTTAGGAGGAGTGATCTCTTCCCACAATTTGTATCTCCCAAGACAGCCAAACTCACAAGGATATACGTGTGATACCAGTTATGTTTCTATATTTGCATATAAAAATACATGTGCTGAACAGGCTGCAGAGAAAGGGAGACAGGAATTCACATATTTGTTAACTTTAAAAACACATGGAGATCAATTTCAATTAAAAATTCACTACATTTATAACACCTACCCTTTATCATTCAAAAGGAAAGTCCCACTATACACCATGCCTTTTCTGAACTGCTTTCATTTCCATTCTGTTTGGTTATTTTTGTCCATCATTTTAGGATTAGTAGTCAGAGTCTATTAGGGTATGGGTTAATGTCAGGAATTCAGTAATTCGAATGGAAAATAGGAAAATGAATCCAATGTGTATGCAAATATGTGCTACACAAAAATATTCCCACTCTCATCCAGAACATTGCCTTTACATTACCTTTGCCCCAAATAAACACAATTAGAGAAGAAGAGTTAGGAAATCTGTGAATACATATCAGAAATGGAAAATATTCAGGAGTTCACAATCTTGGATGTGGTAGAGGAGTTTCCAAAAGTGAAGGACAGGTAAACACTCCACAAACATGGAGCTCATTGGCCTAAAGACTCTTGAGAAACTGCCTCTGAGGTTGGGCACTTGAAATATATGTTGTTGTCAGGAATTTTAGCATCTTTCTAGAGAGACCAACAAAGCTGGGTCTGATCTCTGTGACCTGGAAGATATGGTTTTTATTTTCCAATGAACATGAGGAAGCAGTGCTGAAATCTCTCTTTGTAGGTAAACTGTGGCCACTGCGGTCTAAGTGTCTTCCCATGTGGACTGTGAAGCCATTTGATCATCTTCCACTTTTCGAGGTGTTTCTTGCTGCTGCACTGTGAATTTGTATTTGCTTCAGGAAATACAAGGAGTTCAACAGGTACCAGTGATGGAGGGAGTTCTGTCACATGTGGTGGGTCAAGGTCTGCAGGAAAATGCATCAACAGGCTTCTACCCCACATAGCTTGCCCGCTTGTCCATAGCAATCTGATTCTGAACATTGCCCGGAAAACTCTCCATATAACAAGATGCTTTTATATAATAGGGTCTGCTGACTTCACCATGTCAGTCTCAAGCCATTTGGAATCCAAGGGCAGATCCACATGGTACCACCACAGATGTTTTATCACATACCTGCACACCACTGCTCTAGGCCCACTACTCAGCAGTCTCCAACTTACAGGGATCTCTTTTCTACACTGTTTTCATGAAACCAAGTAAATCCAAGCACAGTCTGGTACACTCATGACCAGCAACAAGTCATCCAAAGTTTCTCCATTGCCACCTGGTCATTGAAATTTCAAAAAATTCATGGTATGTATTTAGCTATTTTTCAAAGATGAAGTTGGAGGCACTGTGGGTTTCAAATTATTTAGGAAACATTAAATGGTCAGGAAGCTCATTTCAAAGAAATCTCTGGAGAACTCTCACAGGCAAGGCTTCCCAAAGAGTGGCCAATATATCACATGAATCCAGGCCCATTGAGATCTAAAATGTGAGGTCTATGTGTGTTTTGACTCTCAATTATGGCTGCCAAGACTTTCAGAATAAAATCACGTGAAATCCTGGCTGAGATTCCCAGTGCTCTGTGGAAGCCACCTTGGCCAGGATCTCAGTTTTCAGGATGACTCTCATGTGTTGCCTCCTAAAATTCCAACACAATTCATGGCAATACTTCTCTGAGGACAGTTCCAGAATTCAGTCTCTAATAACACCAGAGTTCAAGCCCAGGTGAACTAAGTCATCTCTTCCAACCGCCACACAAATGACCAGAATTAAAACCAAAACACTCCCACATGGCCCTCAACATTCTCCATATAGACACTTATCATAACCTCTGGCTGGAAATTTCCATGAGGGGCACAGACAAAGACAGTATCCAAATAAGTTCCCTTGCCCCTCATTTGCCTAAAGTCAGGGTGGCCTGGACACCCTTCCTGAGAACCAAGAGTGATTAAATAGGCCTGCACTTAATACTGCTCTGCATCTCCAATTTGGGGCCTACTTACTTTCAGGTATAGATTCTTTATGTGATTTGGAGTCATGAGAAAAGCCAAGCACCTCTGGGCTAGTCTCTGCAGGGTTTGAAGAACTCATTTGACCCAAAAGATCCCTATTCTCACTTGATGGATTTCAGGAACCTAACAGAGGAAAGCAAAAGACTTAATCCACACTGACTCCTCATTTGGCCATTTTGGTTTTGGATGCACACATGGTATCTTTCTTTAGATCCATCAGGTGCTAAGAATCTAAGCCACAGCATCACACAGGGTCATGAGGCTGATTCAGACACATCCCTTTCCAAAGCAATCAAGCAAAGAGCCACAGGTGATGCCCATTCATTTGCATTTGAAGACTCTTTTCTTCAGGCTTCACAAAGGAGTAGTCTGAGGCAAAAAGCTTTCTGAAATTCAGGGCAACAGAACAATAGGTAAGCAAATGGCCCAAAGCAGGATTTCTCCACTGAGACTTTCCTGGTCACACTGATATCTGAGTTTTCTGAGATGCTCGCCATTCCCTTTAGCTATCCAGTACATGGCCATGCCACAGAGCTTGGAGGTGGTATATATATTGGACACATAACCATGAGCCTATTTTGGAGAGTGGAGTGAATTCAGGAACAAAATAGAAACTTAGGAAGATAGTAGGTGTTGCCCATTCATAAGGCAAGCCGCAGTCCATTCATAAATTGGCAGGATGAATGTTGGGAAGATTTCTACTAGACAGGAGTCATCCATTGATGCATTCTCTTTTCTGATGTCTAGAACCACGGACACAGTGGGATACACAGACTTAGAAACACTCGCCTTTTCATAAGACGTATTAGAAACAATTCACTTCAAACCAAAAAACCGCCTTTATTACCTATTCTCAGAACATGAGACCAAACTACAAACCAACAGCCACATCCACAAAGACAATTTCTTCCCCCAAGTCAGTCTGAGAGTATCCATAGTGTCCTCTGATTGGTGGGCCATACTATGTTACCCCGAAATGTCCTGTCCTGTCTCAGATCTGGTCTCCTTGGTCAACACTGTGAAGTTCTCAGGAGCCAGCGGTGATCCACTAACTGCTTTCTCAGGAAAGGCCACTCTTCAGAGCTTTCCTGGCATTTGGGCATCCTCACCTCCGTAGGTACCAAGAAAGACTGACTCTGTCCTTGGTAAATCCGAACAATTGAGACCACTTGGAGTGGGACTGGGACTGAAACAGGATTTGGGTGCCTAGCTTCCTGGATCCCAAGTTCAGAGTGTTCCATCACAAAGGATGTTAGGTGAGGTCACTTCCTTCATGATCTGAATGAGGTCACTGCCTTGGCAACCACTTTGTTCTAACAGTTGCTTCAAAGTGTCCCATGAAATGGAGGCTGCCCCTACATCCTGTGACACTTTCAAAAGTTCGAATGGTATATCAACCATAGGCACCCGGGAAGTGCTCTCCACACTGGCCTGGTTTGGTCCTTCTTCTCCATATTAAGAAGAGCGAGGCTGATTCAGACACATCCCTTCATCCTGACCAGGTTGTTTTCAATGGAAGATGACTTTTGCTCTCTCAGTTCCTACATATGTGCCTACAACTTCTCCAGAGATCATTTTTGCGTGGATCTTTGAGTTTCTCAGCAGTTGGAAGAAACCGTACATTCCTGTATTTTAAGATCAACTCTGTCCCTGCTCTTCTGTAAAGTTAGATTGAGGGAAGAGTGTATGGTTAGGGTTAATAACAGTTTCGATTGGGGTTAGGAATCATTCTGCTGAATGAATAATGGTATGGCGAACCTTCGATATTTTCAAGAATATATAGGTAAAATATAAGTACGAAAACAGAAATAAAGGTAATATTTGAAGCCCAGAAGGGCATTGGGTCTTTGATTGCAATATTTAGCTTTGATTTATTTTCTGCACAGATGTCTCAGATAAATCAATATACAAAGGCATAGGACCTTGTACTTTGAATGATTGATTGTCAAAAAGAACTTCCAGTCAAAAATGGATAGTCGGGGGGCTGGGGATGTGGCTCAAGTGGTAGCGCGCTCGCCTGGCATGCGTGCGGCCCGAGTTCGATCCTCAGCACCACGTACAAACAAAGATGTTGTGTCTGCCAAGTACTAAAAAAACTAAATGTTAAAAAATTCTCTCTCTCTCTCCCTCTCTCTCTAACTCTTTCTTTAAGAAAAAAAAATTTAAAAAAGCATAGTCGGTAGGATTAGGACGATAGTTGGTAAGTTTAGAACGGAGAGTAAGTATAGGATTTGCACCAAAAGTTCTTTAGCTATGGGGTTTCGGGTATAGAGTGAATGTAAATGTCAGCACTTGTGAAGAGTCAGTCACAATGATGTACTGGGGAAAATATGTAGGAAAGCAGATTTCAATAGAGACATTAGGAAATCTGGCAAAGTATATTCGGTAATGAAAATTTAGTAAAATAGGTAAATGTCGCTTGCTGTTTTTCTGTATGCTTAACAAAACACTATTGAAATCTTGAGAACTGTTTGCTAATCTTGTTCCCAGAATGTGCTGTCCCCAACTGCCAACCTACAGAATGTACTCATTCACCCGGTTGCACGCAAACTGCTCACTCGCCCAGACCAAACAATAAAGTTCCCTCTCTGCCCTCTCCAAAAAAAGTATATAAGCTCTGCTTAAGCTGTTCTCAGGGCTCTCTGCTCTATTCAAGTGAGCTCTGAGCCCCAACATGCTGAATCCCCAATAAACCCTTTGCTTTTGCATGAGACAGTCTCTTGGTGGGCTCTTCACCCGATGCTCGCCTGACCTTTACATATGGAGGTTCCACTGAGATCCGGCAGCGGCGAACGAGAGACCCCAACAGGCTCCTCTTGGGGTATGTATGGTGCCTCTTTCTGGTTTCAGGTTTCAGGTTAGGGCTTCGCAAAATGGCTGTCAATGAAGAGTGTGAGCTCTCTCCGACGGTGGCTGACATACGTGTCACAGAGCCACAGGCCACATCCCTGGGGGATGCTCCAGAGTATTCGGGAAATCGAGGAGCAATAGTCTCCTCAATTCAGTGATATTTTGTTTCAGATTCAGTATCGCCAGCCCATCGGGTTGGGCCAGATACTTAGTCCTGGTCTCAGTGTTCGAAGTTCCATTGTCTGTCTTTATTTTCTTGTCTTGTCTGTGTCGTGTGTCGTTGCTTTTACTGTTTGTGTATCTTTCATTAGGGGACAGAGCACTTCAATGCCTGTGTCCCTAACCCTCGATCACTGGACCAAAGTACCCTTAAGGGCTCAGAATCTTTCTTTTTCAGTAAAATTCTGGACCTGGCAGACTCTCTGTGCCTCAGAATGGCCCACCTTTGTATTCGGATGGCCCCTAGAAGGATCTTTCTACTTCCCACTAATTTAAAAAGTCAGACGATATTGTCTTTCAGCCAGGGCCACATAGCCATCTGGATCAACAGCCATATATCTTAACTTGGCAGGACCTCTGCAAATCTCCTTCATGGGTGAAGCATTTCCTTGCCCCTACCCCCACTCCTACTGCTTCCCCCATGATCTCTCAAACCCTCTGCTCCTCCTCCTCCTCCAACCTCTGTTCTCCCTGAGACACAAGATTTGACTCTACTGGACTCTCGTCCCCCTCCTTATCTCCTGCCCACGTCCCCCAAAGACCAAAACCCTCTAAGTGATTCCCCTGCTGCTGACTCAACCTCTCCACCATTGGAGAAAGCTAATCCAGCCCAGCGCCCTCCAGATAATTTCCCCGCGGCACACACAGCCCCTCCTCTTCTGGAGGAAGCTAGCCCGGCTAAAGGTACTCACCAGCGGTGAATGATTGAAAAACCTGGAACTCGAATGATGCTCCCCCTCCATCCCTAGGGGCCAATGATTGACAACGGCCTTGGGGGAAAAATGCAAGCCTACCAGTATTTACCTTTCTCCTCTTCAGACCAATATAACTGGAAAAATAAAAATCCCCGTTTTACCGAGGACCCCAACCGGCTCCTAGGTGTGGTTGAGTCATTGATGTTTTCACACCAGCCTACTTGGGATGACTGCCAACAACACCTAGGGTTGTCTCTTCATGACAGAGAAACAAAAGAAAATCCTCCTGGATGCTAGAGAAAAATATCCTCTGACCAGATGTGTGACCGACAAAACTTCCCAACATATTTAACCCGGCTTTCCCTTGAATCGACGAAACTGGGACCCCAACACCTTTGAAGGTAGGGAGCATCTGTCCACTTATCACTGGGCTCTAATTGTGGGTATCTTAGTGGCCGCTAGGCGACTTACAAATTTTGCCAAGTTAAGAGAGATTATTCAAGGGCCTGATGAATCTCCCTCTATGTTTTTAGAGAGAATTATGGAGGCATATAGGAGATATACTCTTTCGATCCTCAGGCAGAGGATCAAAAGTCATCTGTCAAGATGGCCTTTATGGGCAAGCTGCCCTGGATATTAAAAGAAAGTTACAATGCTTAGATGGATTACAAGATATGACTTTGAGAGATTTAGTCAGAGTAGCCGAGAAGGTATACTATAAGAGAGAAAGTGAGGAAGAGTAGGGAGCAAAGGAAGGATAAAAGAAACAAAAGACAGACTAAGGCATTGACTAAGGTCCTGGTCACAACAACAAATAGGCCAGAAATAAGAAACATGGAGACAGGAAGGGATACCGGGGCCCAGACTAGAGGCCACCCCTGGCCTCAATTTAATGTGCCTACTGTAAAGAAAAAGGACACTGCTTCAAAGAGTGCCATTGAAAGAGACAGCCACTCTAGCCAGCCATTCTGACTCTGGAGGATGACTAAGAATGTTGGGTCTCACATCCCCTCCGAGAGCTCAGGGTAAATTTTGAAGTGGAGGGGACCCTAGCAAACTTTGAAGTGGATACAGGGGCAATATACTCTGCCCTTATGGCCCCATTGGTCTCTCTATCAAATAAAAAGGTCTCGAATTCAAGGGGCTAATGGCAGAAAATATCGGGTTTGGACAACTAAGAGGACCATGGACCAGGGGAAAGGAAAAATCCATCACTCGTTCTTAGTAATCCCAGAATGCCCGGCCCCATTGATGGGCAGAGATCTGCTCACCAAGCTCCGGGCCAAAATAACTTTTAACCCTGAAGGCCCACAAGTGGAATTTCTAAATCCTTCAATAAAAACTCCTATAGTCACGGCTCTAAATATGTCAGTAGAAAATGTATATCAACTCACTCACCTTGGTTCAAAGAAATTGCATTCATTCCTGAAGGATGAAGAACAGAGTTTTTTACTAACCGACTCAAAGCAAAAGGAAATAACTGAATGGGTAACAAAAGCCTGTCAGGTCTGTCATGGTTAATGCTTACCCTTCCAAGGTTCCTGGAAAAAAGCACCTACGAGGAACCAGACCAGGACAATTCTGGGAAGTGGACTTTACTAAAATTAAGCCAGCAAGGTTTGAAATTAAATATCACCTAGTCTTTGTAGATATATTTTGAGGATGGATTGAAGCCTTTTCCAGGAAAAAAGAAAAAAAACGAAACAGCGCAAATGGTTGTCAAGAAGATCCTGAAAGATATTTTTACAAGATACGGCCTGCCTAAAGTAATAAGGTCTGATAATGGACTGGCGTTTGTAGCCCAAGTACGTCAGGGGTTAGGCAAGACCCTGGGGATTAATTAAAAGTTACATTGTGCTTATAAACCACCGAGTTCAGGACAGGTAGAAAGAATGAATAGAACCATTAAAGAGACCATAACGAAATTAAGCTTAGAAACCTGCATAATAGATTGTACTATGCTCCTTCCTTATGCACTATTTCATGGAAGAAACACTCCCTCTGTTTCTTTGTGTAACCTTACCCCCTATGAAATTGTCCATGGTTCCCCTCCTTCAGTAAGGGACCTAACCCCAACTCTAAGACCTAACGATTCCTTCCACACCCCATTGCTTGACTGAATTAAAGCTCTTGAAAGAACTCAGGGATACCTGTGAAAACAGATGGCCAATGCCTATCAACCTGGGGACGAATGGACTCTACATCAATATCAAGTAAGAGACTTCATCTACATAAGTCGACATCAGGTGTCATCCCTGAAACCCCACTGGAAATGACGATACAAGGTGCTACTTATAACACCTACAGCGGTAAAGGAAGACAGAATCACTTCCTGGATCCATACCTCTCATCTCAAGCCTGCGCCCTGCCAGACTCTGGCTGGAAAATGGAAAAGATTGGTAAAACTTTCAAATTGTGTATTTACCCTGTGTCTAAGGCTATAGACTCTTCCCTTGACCACCAATAGTCCTAAACCTATTAAACCCGTTCAGCAGCGATGGCTGATCACAAATCCTATTGGTAAAGAAGTATGATCTATCTCGCATGCAGCCCACTTAGGGACTTGGTGGACATCTATCCACCCAGACATTTGTCAGCTGGCTATAGGTCTTTCCTATTGGGATATACCTGAAGAAGAGGATCCCACTAAATTTCCATTAAATCCATTCTGCACCATTGATAATGGAAACAATCATTATGGATGTAGGGACACGCGAGCCAGATGCAGGTTGGCTAGCCTAGATTACTATGTTTGCCCGGTGGACTACCAAAGCCACAAACAGTCACGGTTGTGTGGGGGGAATGCCGACTTCTTCTGTATGTCTAGGGATGTGATCATACAGGCAGTGCATGATGGAACCCAAACTCCTCATCAAATTCTGTACACAGCATTGGCCCTATTACCAATTAGATCACCCAAACTGTTGGCCCCTAGAGGGGTCTCTAGATCCTCAAATTCTGCATGACCTTTTTAACTTCTGAATGTCCTCAAAAGGGTGAAAGGAGATTTCCCTATGTGGAGGCCTTTTCCCTCCTTCGCTCACATCCTGAACTATGCTTCTCCAATAGGTCCTCACACTCAGCCTTCCGCTCCAGACTCTCTGCTGTCACTCTCACCTCAGCAACATGATTTCTCCCCTCCAATTACTAGATCAAAAACCCAAACCTCCGCCGGATCTCAGACCATTTCCCCCTTTCTGAGGTAGCAGGTACTGAGGTAACCCTCCACCGAATCACTCCTCTCTTCTCCAGTCAGTGCCCACACCGGGTCCCACCAGTTCCTCTTAACAGCTAACCCAAAGCTCAAACCAGCTGAGGAGAACCCTCAGACCCCTATCCAAGATGTAGTGAAAATGGCCTTTAAAGTTTCTTTGTCATTAGTGAAAACAGGTTACTAAGAATTTAAAGTCCCTCACAGGCTTTTAGGGATACTAACTCCTATCTTCTCCTCTGTTCTACCTGTTCTACTGCTCACCTTTTTGTTGCTAGGAAAATCACAAACACCTTTGCCAGTATTCTTTCACATCTCTGCTACCTCATTCTCAGATCCACGGAGCTGCTCACAGCCATGCCTTCCCCATCTCCCCCCTCTGTTCCAGGCCCACAGAAAAACATTAATTGACCTTCTACGGAAGTCTTCAGCATGGCTGACTTTAGGACTTTCAGGAAAAGAGTCCCCATGAAAGACTTCAAAGTAGATAAACTTCCTCTTTCCATGTTGCCCTGTTGTACTTGGTCACTGGCTAAAAATATCAGCACTCCTAAGTTAGACACCCCCTTACTAGTTTTTCACAAAATATGTGAACAAGGCCTTTGGCATTGATCTGGGGCTTCACAGAGATGGCTACATTTCAAAGATAAAGAAGTTACCAACTGGGCTCCATGGTAACAGCTGGAAGGGGGAAAAATAAAGGGAAAAAAAAGCTCTCCTTCACCCAGGTGTCCTTGAAAAGTTAACTTGCCCAGAACAGAGGAATAAAACAGAAAAAAATCTGCTTTTTGTGAACTTCTGCAGGCTGTGAACTTCTGCGCCCCTTCCCTTATATGTTGGGTACAAAATTCTGAAACTACCTAAACGTGAGTTTCAGGGAATTAATTGATTATAACAGAAGTAATGCCCTCTGAATCCGGTTGCTAATAAAATGGAAAGTTTCCCTGTTTTTGGTAGTATCTTAGGTGCCGTGCCTTGTCCGTCTCTAAAACAGTATAATTCTATAGACTTAAACATTGTTTATGTTTTCAAGAAATTGTCAAGACGATGTGATTAAATGTGTAAAGGTGCAGATGTTTCCCAGAGTGCTTTATCATAATGCAGGTTCATTTGAAGTTCAAATAGGGGGGCATAAAACTCGGTTCCACTGAGAACATATATCCATCACTTTAGCCATCCTATTAGGAATAGGAGTTGCTGCAGGCGTGAGCACAAGAACCACTGCCTTGGTCCATGGGATACAACAAATGACACAATTAGAAGCAGCAATAGACCAAAACTTAAAGATATTAGAATCCTCCATCTTGGCTTTGCAGGAATCTTTAACCTCTCTCTCTGAAGTTATTTTACAGAAAAAGCGAGGGTTGAACCTCCTCTTCATGAAAGAAGGGGGCCTTTGTTCTGCATTGATGGAGAATGTTGTGTTTTTGCCGACCATACTGGAGTTGTAAAAAAATCTAGGAGTAAATTAAATAGATGCCTTGAAGAGTGTCAATGAGAGAGAGAGGCCCAAAAAGTGTGGTTTGAGTCTTGGTTCACACAGTCCCCCTGGTTAACTACGCATTTATCAACCCTGGACAGTTCAATAATAATCCTCATATTATTGCTAACTATAAAACCCTGTTTGCTCAACCGTGTAATTTCTTTTTTCCAAGCTCAAATTGGATGAGTTAAACTTATGGTAATACCCCACTAGCAAACATAGAATGTGACACCCCGCAATGATCACTTTTATGATTAAAAGTAGCCAGAAGAAGAAGTGGGGAATGAAAGGTTAATTGAATAGGCACTTTTCACTTCCTTTTTTTCCTGTATGCTTAACAAAACACTGTTGAAATCTTGAGAAATGTTTGCTAATCTTGTTCCCAGAATGTGCTGTCCCCAACTGACTAACTGCAGAATGTGCTCCCTCACTGGGTTGCATGCAAACTGACCACTCGCCCTGACCTATCAATAAACTTCCCTCCCTGCCGTCACCAAGGAAAGTGTATAAGCTCTGCTTAAGCTGTTCTAAGGGCTCTCTACTCTATTCAAGTGAGCTCTGAGCATCAGCATGCTGGACCCCCAATAAACACTGCGCTGTTGCATGAGATAGTCTCTTGGTGGTCTCTTCTTTCGACCTCATCCGACCTTTACTTGGATAATTAAATGTAGAAGAGAACATCCATTCAAAAAGGGATAGTCGGTAGGATTAGGAATATAGTTGGTAGGTTTAGGAAGAAGACTGTGTATAGGATTTGGAACAAAAGTTCCTTAGCAATAGGGTTTCGGTTAGAGAGTGAATGTAAATGTCAGCATATGTGAAGAGTCAGTCACAATGATGAACTGGAGAAAATATGTAGGAAATCAGATATCAATACACACATTATGAAATCAGGCAAAGTATAAAGTGAATGATAGGATTAGACATTAACAACAAGGTTGAGTTTCAATATATAATCTTAGGAAGAAACAAATATGTAGTCAGCAATATGATTGACATTTGAGAGCATTAGGCAACCTGGACATGGATGTTTTTAGTAATCCAGGATCACTTTCCATTTAGGATTTGCTACAATCATAAGTTTGACCTTTGCATTTTGTGATCAGAATATTACAGTGATAAAATGTATATGTAGATCAGGTGACATGAGTATTTTTTCTAACATTTCTGGGAGCAATATTTTGAAGACGTATAAATTAGTGTTGGGGGTACACAGAGTTGTACCCTGTGTCTATGAATATAGAAGTAATGCATGAATTGACAATACTGTGAATAAATAATATAACTGTTTCCACTTTAAATCATGGATTGAATTGATATCTGAAAATATATAAGAAATCTTATATTGATATACAATCATTCATTCCAACGAGTTATGCATCTAATGGTAATATTAGGGTTACGTTTTATCATGAAAGGTGTGTGAGTTTAGCTTCAAAAGTGATTATGGAAATGGAAAATTATGTGTTTGGAAAGAAGTCTCATGAAAAGACGAATCAAGAAACATAGAGGAATACATGAGTTCTGAAGCAGGAAGTGATTGTAAGTATAAAAAAACGTATAAATTTCCTAACTTGTGGATGAAATATATATCCTATGATGTGCAAAAACTGAAAAAAATAGTAATGTACCAGTGTTGAAAGAAAATGAATGTCAAAATACATATCATGTCCCATAGGAATCTACTTGCATTGATGTTAAACTGGGTCAGTTACTGTAGAAACATTAGGATTTGAAAGGACCATTTACTAAAGTTAGTTTTCAGTACTAGGAATCAAATATATATTTCAGGTGGATGAATATATCTGAGCATAATCTTGTGAACATTTTATTATAAATCCACATTCATGACATGAATGAATTTAGGGAGTGTATATAAGACACATATATTTCATATTTTGAAAAATCAGGAGGGTGTAAAATATATATATATATATATATATATATATATATATATATATATATATATATCACAGATACATTAAAAAGTAGCAATATATAAATATATATGGGTATCAAAATTTATCTTGAAATATATATCATCCACAGATTAAAAAGTATTCATTTTAGTGAACATGGATTTATGTATAATGTTGTTCAACTAGGAACCTCACCCATAGGTGGAATTTTAAGATCCAAAAGCGTTTAGGAGTAGTGATCTCTTCTCACAATTTGTATCTGCAAAGTTAGCCACCTCACAAAAATGTACGTGTGATACCAGGTAGGATTCTATATGTGCATATAAAAATACATGTGCTGAATAGGCTCCAGAGAAATGGAGACAGAAATTCAGAAATAAGTTAACATTAAAAAGAATGGAGAACTATTTCAATTAACAATTGACTATATTTTTAACACCTACCATTTATCATGCAAATAACAAGTCCAACTATACACCATGCCTCCTCTGAACTGCTTGTGTTTCTATAATGTTTCGGTTACTTTCCTCCATTATATTAGGATTAGTAATCAGAGTCTAGTAGGGTGTGAGTTAGTGTCAGGGAATCAGTATATTGAATGGAAAATAGAAAAATGAATCCAATGTGTATGCAAATATGTGGTACACAAAAATCTTCCCACTCTCATCAAGAACAACACCTAGATATCACCTACGCCCCAAGTAACACACAATTAGAGGAGAAGAGTTAGAAAATCCATGACTACATATCTGGAATGGAATACGATCAGGAGTTCACAACCTTGGAAGTGGTAGAGGAGTTTCCAAAAGTGAGGGACAGGGTAAACACTCCACAAACATGGACCTCTGCCTGCCTAAAGACTTCTTGAGAAACTGTCTCTGAGGTTGGGCACTTAAAACATATGTTGTTGTCAGGAGCTTTAGCTTCCTTTCTAGGGAGACCATCAAAGCTGGGTCTTCATCTCTGTGACCTTGTGGATATGGTTTCTTATTTTCCAATGAACATGAGGCAGCAGTGCTGAATTCTGTCTTTGTAGGTAAACTGTGGCCACGGGGGGCTAAGTGTATCCACATGTTGGCTGTGTATCCATTTGGTCATCCTCCAAATTTCGTCGTGATTCTTGGTGCTGCACTGGGAATTTAATATTTGCTTCATGGAATACAAGGAGCTCAACTGGAACACAGTGCTGGAGGGAGTTCTGTCATGTGTGGTGGGTCAGGGTCAGCAGGAGAATGCACCAACCAGGTTTCTATCTCACACAGTTTGCCCCCTTGACCATAATAACCTGATTGTTAAGATTTCCCTTAAACCTCTACTTATAAAAAGATGCCTTTACATATAAGGGTCTGCTGGATGCACCATGTCAGCCACAAGCCATTTGGAAGTCAGAGGCAGATCCACAAGGCCCCACGACAGAAGTTTTATCACAAAACTGCACATCTCTGCTGTAGGCCCACTAATCAGCAGGCTTGAACTTACTGGCATCTCTGTTCTACACCATTTTCATGAAACCCAGTCAATCAAGAAACTGTCTGATACACTCATCGTCAGCAACAGTATATCCAAAGGTTCTCCTGTGCAACCTGGTCAAGGGAATTTTAAGAATTTCATGGTATTTATCTAGCCATTATTCAAGCATGAGGTTGGAGGCACTGTGGGTTTCAATTTTTTCAGGAAACATTAAATGGTGAGGAAGCTAATTTCAATGAAACCTCTGGAAAACTCTCATAGGCAAGTCTTCCCAAGGAGTGGCCAAAAGGTCACCGAAATCCAGGACTATTGAGGTCTACAATGTGAGGTCCATGTGTGTTTTGACGCTCAAGTATGCCTGCCATGTGTTTTAGAAAAAATCATGTCATATCCAGGCTGTGATTCTCAGTGCTCTGTGGAAAGCCACCCTGGACCCAGATCTCAGTTTATAAGGGGGACTCTCATGTGTGGCCTGCGAAAATCCCAACACAATTCATGGCAATACTTCTCTGAGTTCAGTTCCAGAACTCAGTCTCTAAGTCCCCTTGAACTCACACCAGATTTCAAGACCAGTTGGACCCATTCATTTCTTCCAACCGCCACACAAATGACCAAAATTAAAACCTAAACACTCCCACAAGGCCCTCATGTTCTCCATATAGACACTCATCATAACCTCTGGCTGAATTTTTCCATGAGGGGCGCAGCCCAAGACAGTGACCAAAATGAGCACCTTTGGCCCTCATTTGCCTAAAGTCAGGGTGGCCTGGACACCATTCCTGTGAACCAGGAGTGATTAAAAAGACCTGCCGTTAATACTGCTCTGCTTCTCCATTTTGAGGCCTACTGAATGTCAGGTATAGATTCTTTATGTGGTTTGGAGTCATGAGAAAACCCAAGCACTTCTGCAGGGTTTTGAACAACTCATTTGACCCAAAGGATCCCTATTCTCACTTGATGGAGTCAGGAACATCACAGAAGAAGGCTAGAGACTTCATCCACAATGAGTGATCTTTTTGCCATTTTGGTTTTGGATGCACACATGGGATCTTTCTTTAGATCCATCAGGTGCTGAGAATCTAAGCTGGAGCCTCACACAGGGCCAAGTGGCTGATTCAGACACCTCCCTTTCCAAAGCAATTATGCCAAGAGCCACAGGTGATCCTCATTCATTTCCATTTGATAACTGTTTTTTTCAGTCTTCACAAAGGGGTGGCCAGAGGCAAATACCTTCCTGACATTCAGGGCAACAGAACAAAATGTAAGCAAAAGGCTCAAAGCAGGGTATCTCCACTGAGAGTTTCCTAGCCACACTGATATCTGAGTTTTTTGAGGTGCTCGCCATGCCAATTCCTTCAGCTATTCAGTACATGGTCATGTCACAGTGATTGGAGGTGATACATATCATGGATAAAAAACAATGAGCATATTCTGGCTAGTGGCCAGAATTCTGGAAGAAAACAGGAACTTAGGAAGGTTGTAGGTGTTTCCCATTGGTAAGGCAAGCCGCAGTCCTTTCATAAATTGGACAAGTTGATTGCTGGGAGGCACTCTACTACACAGGACATATTCATTGATGCATTCTCTTTTCTAATGTCTACAACCACGGACACAGTGGCATACACAGAAATAGAAACACTCACCATGTCAAATGACTTATTAGAAACAGTCCATTCCAAAAGAAATAAATCACGTTTTTTCTACCTATTCTCAGAACATGAGACAAAACCACAAACTGACATCCACACACCCAGGCACCTCCTTCCCCCAAGTAGGTCTGTGACTCTTCTGAATGTCCTCTGACTGGTAGGGCATACGATGTTCCTCTGAAATGGCCTTTCCTGTCTCAGATCTGGTGTCATTCACCAACTCTGTGAAGTTGTCAGGAGGCAGTGGTGAGCCAATTCCAGTCTTGTCAGGAAAGGCCCCTCTTCAGAGCTTTCCTGGAATTTGGCCACCGTCACATGAAGAGGTACCTAGAAAGACTGATTCTATCCTTGGTAAATCCAAACAAGTGAGACCACTGGGACTTGAACGGGTAATGGCTTTGGGTGCCTGGCTTCCTGGATCCCAAATTCAGAGAATTCCATCACCAAGGAAGTAGGTGAGGTCACTTCCTTCAGGAACTGAATGAGGTCACTGACTTGGCCACCAATATGTCCTAACAGTTGCTTCCTAGGTTCTCATAAGATGGAGGCGGCCCCTACTTCTTGTGACACATTCACAAATTAGAATGGTATAGAAACCATAGGCACCTGGGAACAGCTCTCCACAAAGGCCTGGTTTGATCCGACTTCTCTACATTAAGAAGAGAGAGGCTGATTCAGAAACATCCCTTCATCCTGACTAGGTTGTTTGCCATGGAAGATGACTTTTCCTCTCTCAGGTCCTAAATAGCTGCCTAAATCTTCTCCATCGATCATTTCTGCATGGACTTTTGAGGTTCTCAGCAGGTGGAAGATCCCCTACCTTCCTGTATTGTAAGACCAACTCGGTCCCTCCTCTTCTGTAAAGTTAGATTGACGGAACATTGTATGGTTAGGGTTAATAGCATGTTCGATTTTGGTTAGGAATCATTCTGCTGGATGAATAATGGTTTGGGAACCTCTGATACTTATAAGAATATAGACGTGAAATATAAGTACGAAAAAAGAAATCTAGGTAAGATTTGAAGCCCAGAAGGGCATTTGGCGATTGATTGGCATACTAAGCTTGAATAATGTTCTGCACCGAGGTCTCAGATAAATTTATTTACAATGGCATAGGTTGCTGTACCTCAGATGACTGAATTTAGAAGAGATCATCCAGTCCAAAAGGGATAGTCCATAGGATTAGGAAGATTGTCTGTAGGATTAGGAAGAAGAGTGAGTCTAGGAGTTGGACCAAAAGTTCTTAAGCAATAGGGTTTCAGTTAGAGAGTGAATGTAAATGTCAGCACATGTGAAGAGTCAGTCACAATGATGAACTGGGGAAAATATGTAGGAAAGAGAGTAAATATGTATCAATAGAGACATTAGGAAATCAGGCAACGTATAAAGTGAGTGATAGGATTAGATATTTTCAACAGGGTTGAGGTTGAATATATAATCTTAGGAAGAAACAATTATTTAGTCACCAATAGGATTGACCTTTGAGCGCATTAGGGAACCTAGACATGGAGGTTTTTAGTAATCCATGCTCACTTTAAATTTAGGCTTTAGTACAATCATAAGTGTGACCTTTGCATTTTGTGTCAAGAATATTACTGTGGTAAAATATATATGTAGATCAGATGACATGAGTATTTCTTCCACCAATATGAGGAGCAATATTTTGAAAACTTATAAATTAGTATTGCGGATAAAATAGGCCTACCCTGTGTTGATGAATAAGAGATGATGCATGAATAGACCATATTGTGAATAAATTATATAACTGGTTCCAACTTTAAATAATGCATTGAAATTATATTTGAAAATATATAGTAAATCTTATATTGATATATATACATTCATTCCAACCAGTTATACATCTAATGGTAATATTAGGGTTACGGTTTATCATGAAGAGTGTGTGAGTTTTGCTTCAAAAATGAGTATAGAATCGAAAATAATGTTTTTAGAAAGAAGTCTAGTGAAAAGACCACTAAAGAATCATAGAGGAATACATGTTTTCTGAAAGAGGAAGTGATTGAAAGTGAACCACATGCCTATAAATTTGTGAAATTGTGGATGAAAGGACATATCCTATGATGTCCATAAACTGAAGAAATAGTAATGTACCAGTGTGGAATAAAAATGAACTTAAAAATACATATCATGTCCCATAGGAATCTAACTGCATTGATGTTAAACTTGGTCAGTTACTATAGAAATATTAGGATATATAAGGACCATTCACTGAAGTTAGTTTTCAGTACTAGGAAACAAATATGTATGTCAGGTGGTTGAATATTTCTGAGAATAATCTGTTGAGAGCCACAGCCAAAGGAGCCCCAGCAAACTTGCAGCTGCCAGCAAACTTCCATCTGCCGGCTGATGATTGGCTCACAGCGACCCCAGCATCATCTAGCTGATTTGCTTGTCTGTGGTGATGCTCATTGAGATGCTCAATGAGCGGTTTCCCCGACCTTTCAGACTGCCAGCGGATGATTGGCTCACAGAGGCCCCAGCAACATCTAGCTGATTGGCTCCTCTGTGGTGATGCACATTGGGCTGGTTCCCTGCCCTTTCAGACCATGGAACTGCTCATTGGGGGACTTTTTGGCTTCGCCCACGTGACCCAGCCAATCGGCCTCAAGAGGAGGAGACTTGTGTTTGAGGGAGAGGCTTGTGGGAAGCCTGTGGTGGCAGTTGGGCTCTGACGGCTTTTCCTGAGGAGCTGTTTTGTTTGGTGTCATCTTGTTGGGTTGTATTATAGTAGAAATACGGGATCAGAAATTAGTAAAAAAAAAAAAAAAAAACTGAAAGAGTGTTCAGTAAATTGTTAGAGGAAGGAGGCATCTCAGTAAAATCAAGAAAAGTCAGGGCATACGTTGATACAATACAAAAATGTAGCCCATGGCTTTTTCAGGAGGAGTTGTTAAATATATCACAATGGAACCATCATGGTGAAGATTTAAAAAGAATAGGAAAGAAAAGCCCAGGGACTCTGCCAGTTGGCACATTGCTATTGTGGACGTTTGTACCTTGTTTGCTTAGTGGAAAGCCTTCAGTTCAGACAATGGTAGAGGAAGGAGAAGACATATTGATTCAAGTAAAATAGAAGGTCTCTCAAGTTAGTCAGATAGAGGAAAAAATTCAAGTAAAAGAAAAGGTCTCTCGAACTAGTCAGACAGAGGAAAAAAATCAAGTAAAAGAGAAGGCCTTTCAAGCCAGTCAGACAGAGGAAGAAAGTGTAAAACAGAAAAAGCCATCAGGGGGAAAGTTACAACAGGAGACTACTACTAACACCTTTCTATCACCAGAGGGTGTAAGTGTCCAACCAACAGCACAACCTCTACAGGAGACTGCTACTAACACCTTTCTATCACCAGAGGAAGTAAGTGTCCAACTAACAAGGCCACCTCCATATGCTGGGAGGCCCCCAACCCCCACAGTTGATAGTTGGAATCCTGAGACAAGGTCTCAAATATTAACATGCCCAGTATTTGAGGCAGGAGGGCAGTGAGATTACCATGCTTTAAATTTCAAAACAGTGAAGCAGCTAACAGAGGCTGTAACAACCTATGGTCCTCAAGCACCCTTCACTGTAAGCATTATCAAATCCATTAACAACATGAACATGAAGCCAGCAGATTGGGCTAATATGTGTAAAGCTGTGCTAAATGGAGGAAATACCTGTTATGGAAGATTGCCAATGAGGAATTTTGCAAGGAGACGGCTAGGCAAAATGCAGCAGCTAGTTATCCTCAGAGAAATCTAGATATATTGTTAGGAAAGGGACCTTATGAGGATCAGCAGCAGCAATGTGCATATGATCCTGGTGTATATGCACAGATTGCTATAGATGCAATTAAGGCATGGAAGACTTTTCAAGGAAATGGAGGTTTACAAGGTCAGTTATCTAAGGTAATACAAGGAGCTAATGAACCTTATGCTGAATTTGTAGATAGGCTTATTCAAACAGCTACCAGAGTTTTTGGAAATACACAACAAGCAATGCCATTACTAAAACAACTGGCTTATGAGCAAGCGAATCGTTGGTGCAAAGATATCATTAGACCATGGAAACATGAAGATTTAAACACATATATTAAATTATGTAGAGACATTAAAGAACAAGAGCAAGTCGTGGAAGCTGCAGTAAAACAGGTTTTAGATGCCAGAGACATTAATGAACAAGGGCAAATTGTGGCAGCTGCAGTAAAACAGGCTTTAGATGCCAGGCCAAGAACATGCTACAATTGTGAAAAAACAGGACATTTTAAAAGGAATTGTCCCATAGGAGGAGGGTTTAACAAAACTAGGTATCAAAGGAGTAGAATACCAGGTATTTGTCCACGATGCCGTAGAGGGAGACTTTGGGCTAATGAATGCTGTTCTCAAACCACCATAGAGGGTACACCATTATCAAAAAACGAACAAGGACCAGGTGTTTATCCACAATATTGTGGACAAAAACATGGAGCTCCTTTGCCAAAAAATGGACAAGGGGGCTCAATTCTCCGGGGCCCAAAACCACAAATATACGCAGCACTGGAGAAACCCATCAACCACATCAGGGTAGTGCCCAGGACACATTGTCCATCAGATCCCTCATCAGAAAAACCAGAGGGAGCGCAGGGTTAGACATCTGTGACTCTGCCAGAGCAGTACTAACTGCAGAGATGGGAGTTCAATTCATTTCCACAGGTGTAAAAGGACCTCTTCCCAAAGGAACAGTAGGCTTATTATTGGGACGCAGCTCTTCTACTCTAAAAGGACTTATGATAAGTCCTGGGGTAATTGATCTCGACTATGAAGGTGAAATAAAAATTATAGCAAGTTCTCCAAAGGGTATATTAGTAATTTCACCAGGAGATAGAATAGCACAGTTACTAATAATACCCAGCCTACGTGAAAAATTTTCCAGTCGTACTGTAGAAAGAGGTTCCAAGTGATTAGGCTCCACAGGTGTAGATTGGGCTATGCTTTCTTTAAATTTAGATTCTGGCCCCATGCTTAAACTAAATATTTAAGGGCATGAATTTAATGGGCTACTGGATACAGACGCAGACCTTAGCATCATCTCTCGTCAAGAATGGCCAAAACATTGGCCATTACAACAAGCCACTCAAACGCTTCGAGGCCTAGGAGTAGCGTATAATCCCCATAGAAGTGCAATGGTATTAGATTGGGAGGATCCTGAAGGATGTGAAGGAACTCTACAGCCATATGTATTGGATCATCTTCCCGTAAATTTATGGGGACGAGATAGTCTCCTGGACTCATTGATATTTTTTTTCGGATTCGGTATTGCCAGTCAATCGGGTTTTGCCGGCTCCTCAGTGCTGGTCTCAGTGTTGGACGTCCATTGCCTGTCTTCATTGCCTTGTCTTGTCTGTGTCATGTTTCATTGCTTTAACTGTTTGTGTATCTTTCATTATGGGACAGAGCACTTCAATGCCTCTGTCCCTGATACTTGATCACTGGACCAAAGTCCACTTAAGGGCTCAGAATCTTTGTTTTTCAGTAAAGCGCCGGATGTGGCAGACTCTCTGTGCTTCAGAATGGCCCACCTTTGGATTTGGATTACCCCTAGAAGGATCTTTCTACTTCCCACTAATTTAAAAAAGTCAGAGATATTGTCTTTCAGCCGGTGCTACATAGCCATCTGGATCAACAGCCATATATCTTAACTCGGCGGGAACTCTGCATATCTCCTCCTCCATGGGTGAAGCCTTTCCTTGTCACTGCCCTCACTCTGACTCCTTCCCCCAGGAACTCTCAAATCCTCTGATCCTCCTCCTCCTACACCCTCTGTTCTCCCTGAGTCACCAGATTTTACTCTACTGGAGTCTCCTTCACCTCCTTATCCCCTGCCCTTGTCCCCCAAAATCCAACACCCTCTAAGTGATTCCCCTGCTGCTGACTCAGCCTCTCCTCCATTGGAGGAAGCTATGCCGGCCCAGCGCCCTCCAGATAATTCCTTTGCGGCACACACAGCACCTCTTCCCTTGGAGGAAGCTGTACCATCTAAAGGAACTCGCTGGCGGTGAATGATTGAAAACCCTGGAACTCTTGGGATGCTCCCCCTCCATCCCTATGGGCCAATGATTGACGATGGCCACGGGGAAAAAATGCAAGCCTACCAGTATTAGCCTTTCTCCTCTTCAGACCTATATAACTTAAAAAAATTATAATCCCCCTTTTTCTGAGGACCCCACCAGGCTCTCAGGTCTGGTTGAGTCATTGATGTTTTCACACCAGCCTACTTCGGATGACTGCCAAAAACTCCTAGGGATTCTCTTCATGACAGAGGAACAACAGTGAATCCTCCAGGAAGCTAGAAAAAAAATCCCTCAAACATGATCTGCGTCTGACACAACTTCCCAAGATAATCAAAGGCGGCTTTCCCTTGAACCCACCCAACTGAGACCCCAAAATCTTTGAAGGTAGCGAGCATCTGTCCCCTTATCACCGGGCTCTAATAGTGTGTCTCCAAGCAGCCGCTAGCGACAAAGTAATTTGGCCAAGGTAAGAGAGATTATTCAAGGGCCTGATGATTCTCCCACTATGTTTCTAGAGAGAATTATGGAGGCATATTGGAGATATACTCCTTTTGATCCTCAGGAAGAGAATCAAAGGCATCTGTCACGATGGCCTTTATTGGGCAAACTGGCTTGGATATTAAAACAAAGTTACAAAGCTAGATTGATTACAAGATATGACTTTCAGAGATTTAGTCAGAGAAGCCAAGAACGTATACTATAAGAGAGAAACTGAGGAAGAGAAGGGAGCAAGGGGAGGATAAAAGAAACAAAAGGCAGACTAAGGCGTTGACTAAGGTCCTGGTCACAAAAACAAATAGGCCAGAAATTAAGAAACAGGTAGACAAGAAGGGATAACATTGGCCCATGCCAGAGGCCACCCTGGCCTCAGATCAATGTGCCTACTCTAAAGAAAAAAGGACACTGGGCCAAAATTGCCCTAAAAAGTGACAGCCACACCAGCCAGCCATTCTGACTCTGGAGGATGACTAAGAAAGTCGGGGCTCAGATTCCCTCCCCAAGCTCAAGGTAACTTTTGAAGTGTTTCAAAAGTGATTATGGAAATCGAAAATGATGTGTTTGGAAAGAAGTCTCATGAAAAGATCAGTCAAGAAACATGGATGAATACATGTGTTCTGAAGCACGAAGTGAATGAAAGTCAGACAAATGCGTATGAATTTGCTAACTTGTGGATGAAATATATATCCTATGATGTGCATAAAGTGAATAAATAGTAATGTAGAAGTGTTGAATAAAATTGAACATCAAAATACACATCATGTCCCATAGTAATCTACTTGAATTGATGTTAAACAGGGTCAGTTACTGTAGAAATGTTAGGATATGTTTGCACCATTCAAAGAAGTTAGTTTTCAGTACTAGGAAACAAATATGTATTTCAGGTGGATGAATATTACTGAGAATAATCTTGTGAAAAGTTGATTAAAAATCCAAATACATCAATATGAATGAATTTAGGGAGTGCATAATAAGACACATGTTATATATATATATATATATATATATATATATATATATATATATATATATATTAAAAATAGCAATATATATGCCAATTGAAATTCATCATGAAATATATATCATCATCATATCCGAAAATATTCATTTTAATGAATATGGATTTTTATATAAGTTTGTTCAAATAGGAAGCTCACCCATGGGTTGAATTTTCAGTTCCAACATTGTTTAGGAGGAGTGATCACTTCTCACAATTTGTATGTGCCATGTCAGCCACCTCACGAGAATGTACGTGTGACACCAGGTAGGATTCTATATGTGCATATTAAAACACATGTGCTGAATAGGCTATTGAAAAAGGAAGACAGTAATTCATATATTTGTTAACTTTAAAAACACATGTAGAACTATTTCAATTAAAAATTGACTAGATTTATAACTGCTACCCTATATATTTCAAAAGGCATGTCCAACTATACACCCTGCCTCCTCTGACATGCTTGTATTTCTATTCTGTTTGGGTTATGTTTCTCCATCATATTAGGATTAGTAGTCAGAGTCTAGTAGGGAATGGGTTAGTGTCAGGGATTTAGTATTTCAAATATATGCTGCATAAAAATCTTCCCACTCTCATTCAGAACAATGCCTAGACATTACCCTCGTCCCAAGTAAGACACAATTAGAGGAGAAGAGTTAAAAATTCTGTGAATACATATCTGGAAATGAATATTCTCATGAGTTCACAACCTTGGAGGTCGTAGAGGAGTTTTCAAAAGTATGGGACAGGGTAAGCACTCCACAAACATGGAGCTCTGCTGCCCTAAAGACTTCTTGAGAAACTGCCTCTGAGGTTGGGCACTTGAAATATATGTTTTCGTAAGGAGCTTTCTTTGTACTGAGACCATCAAAGCTGGGTGTGCATCTATGCGACCTGGAGGACATGGTTTCATATTTTCCAATGAACATGAGGCAGCAGTGCTGAATTCTCTCTATGTAGGTAAACTGTGTCCACTGGGGCCTAAGTGTCTCTGCGTGTGGACTGTGAAGCCATTTGGTCATCCTCTACTTTTCCTGGTGTTTCTTGCTGCTGCACTGGGAGTTTGGTATTTGCTTATGAAGTAAAAAAAGATCACCTGGGACACAGTGCTTGAGGGAGTTCTGTCACGTGTGGTGGGTAAGGGTCTGCAAGAGAATATACCAACAATGCTTCTATTCCACAAAGCTTTTCCCCTTGACCATAGCAACATAATTCTCAACATTTCCCTGAAACCTCTCTATATAACAAGATGCCGTTACATATAAGGGTCTGGTGGTTGTACCATGTCAGTCACAAGGCATTTCGGAGCCAATGGAAGATCAACATGGCCCCACCACAGATGTTTCATCACACACCCCCCCTCCACTGCTCTAGGCCCACTACTCAGCAGGCTCCAATTTACTGGCATCTCTGTTCTACACCATTTTGATGAAACCTAGTCAATCAAGGTGCTGTCTGGTATACTCATGATCAGCAACCGGTTTTCCAAATTTTCTACAGTGCCACCTGGTCATGGAAATTTCAATAATTTTATTGTATTTATCTAGCCATTTTTCACGGATGAAGTTGGAGGCACTGTGGATTTCAATTCGTACAGGAACCATTAAATGATGAGAAACCTCATTTCAATGAAAGCTCTGTAGAACTGTTACAGACAAGGCTTCCCAGGGAGTGGCCAAAATGTCACATAAAATCAGACCCACTGAGGTCTACAATGTGAGGTCCATGTGTGTTTTGACTGTCACCCGTGCCTGCCAAGTCTTTCAGAAAAAAAAAATCATGTGATATCCTGGCTGAGATTCCCAGTGCTCTGTGGAAAGCCACCCTGGGCCTAGATCTCAGTTTCCAAGGGAGACTCTCATGCGTGCCCTCCTAGAATCCCAACACAATACATGGCACAAGTTCTCTGAGATCAGATCCAGAATGCACTCTCTAAGTGTAATCACACCAGAGTTCAAGCCCATGTGGACCCAGGCATCTCCTTTAACTGCCACACAATGACCACAATTAAAACCAAAACACTCCCACATGGCCCTCATCTGTTTCCATATAGATACTCATCATAACCTCTGGCTGGAGGTTTCCATGAGGGGCGCAGTCCAAGACAGTGTCCAAAATAAGCTCCCTTGCCCCTCATTTGCCTAAAGTCAGGGTGGCCTGGACATAATTCCTGTGAACCAGGAGTGATCAAATAGGCATGCCGTTAATACTGCAGCGCTTCTTCAATTTGAGGCCTACTGAGTTAGAGGTATAGATTGTTTATGTGAATTAGAGTCATGAGAAAACCCAAGCACCTCTGCAGGGCTTTGAAGAACTCAATTGACACAAAGGATCCCTATTCTCACTTGATAGAGGTCAGGAACCTCACAGAGGAAAGCGAGACTTTATCCACAATGACTGGTCTATTTGCCATTTTGGTTTTAGATGCACACATGGGATCTTTCTTTAGATCCATCTGGTGCTGAGAATCTAAGCCACAAACTCACACAGGGCCAAGATGCTAATTCAGACACATCCCTTTCCAAAGCAATTAAGCAAAGAGCCACAGGTGATGCCCATTCATTTCCATTTGAAAACTGTTTACTTCAGGCTTCACAAAGGGGTGGCCAGAGCAAGAACTTCCTGACATTCAGTTCAACAGAACAATATATAAGCAAAATGCCCAAAGCAGGGTTTTTCCACTGAGAATTTCCTGGTCACACTGATATCTGAGTTTTTTGAGATGCTCGCCATTCCCTTCAGCTATCCAGTACATGATCATGTCACAGAGCTTGGAGGTGGTACATATGTTAGACACAAAACCATGAGCCTATCCTGGAGAGTGAACAGAATTCATGAAGAAACCTGGAAATTAGGAATGTAGTAGGTTATGCCCATCTTTAAGTAAAGCCGCAATCCATTCATAAATTGGGCAGGATGAAATGGGAAGCTTTCTACTAGACAGGAAACATCCATTGATGCACTCTCTTTTCTAATGTCTACAACCACGGACACCATGGGATACACAGACATAGAATCACTCGCCTTTTCAAACGACTTACAAGAAACAGTTCACTCCAAACCATACAAACCACCTTTCCTTCCTATTCTCACAACATGAGACAAAATCACAAACTCACAACCACACCCACAAAGGCACCTCCTTACCCTAAGTAGGTCTGTGACTCTATGGAGTGTCCTCTGACTGGTGGGCCACACAATGTTCCCCCGAAATGTCCTGTCCTGTCTCAAATATGGTCTCCTTGGCCAACTCTATGAAGTTGTCAGGAGCCAGCAGTGGGCCACTACCTGCTTTTTCAGGAAAGGCCCCTCTTCAGAGCTGTCCTGGCTTTTGGCCATTCTAACATCAGTAGGTACAAAGAAAGACTGACTCTGTCTTTGGTAATTCCAAACAAGTGAACCCACTGGGACTGGTACTGGGACTGGCTCTGTGTGCCTGGCTTCCAGGATCCCAAGTTCAGAGAGTTCCATCACCAAGGGAGTAAGGTGAGGTCACTTCCTTCAGGAACTGAATTAGGTCACTGCCTTGGCAACCACTTTATCCTAACAGTTGCTTCCAAGTGTCTCATTAAATGGAGGCTTCCCCTACTTCCTGTGAAACATTCACAAGTTAGAATGGTATATCAACCATAGGAACCCGGTAATAGCTCTCCATACAGGCCTGGTTTGGTCCATCTCCTCTACATTGAGAAGAGAGGTTCTGATTCAGACACATCCCGTCATCCTGACCAGGTATTTTGCCATGGAAGATTACTTTTGCTTTCTCAGGTCCTCCATAGCTGACTACATATTCTCCAGGGATCATTTCTGCATTGAACTTGTGGTTCTAAACAGGTGAAAGATCCCCTACATTCCTGTATTGTAAGACCAACTCTGTCCCTGCTCTTCATTAAATTTACATTGAGGGAACAGTGTATTGTTAGGGTTAATAAAATGTTTGATGTTAGAAATCATTCTGCTGGATGTATAATGGTACTGGGAACCTGGGATATTTTTAAAAATATAGAGGTGAAATATATAAATGAAAAAAGGATGTCTAGGTAATTTTGAAGCCCAGAGAGGCAATGGGCCCTTCATTGGGATACTTAGCTTTGATTTATGTTGTGCACAGATATATCAGATAAATCGATATGCAATGGCATAGGACCTTGTACCTTGGATGATTAAAATTCGAAGAGAACATCCAGTCAAAAAGGGATAGTCGGTAGGATTAGATAGATATTCGGTAGGTTAACAAAGAGTGAGTATAGGATTTGGAACAAAAGTTCTTTAGCAATAGGGTTTGGGTTAAAGTGTGAAAGTAAATATCAGCCCACTTGAAGGGTCAGTCACAATGATGAACAGGGGAAAATATGTAGGAAAGCAGATATCAATAGAGATATTACAAAATCAACAAGTGGGCCAAGGACCTGAACAGACACTTCTCAGAAGAAGACATACAATCAATTAATAAGTACATGAAAAAATTCTCACCTTCTCTAGCAGTCAGAGAAATGCAAATCAAAACCACCCTAAGATACCATCTCACTCCAGTAAGATTGGCAGCCATTAGGATGTCAAACAATAATAAGTGGTGGCAAGGATGTGGGGAAAAGGGTACACTTGTACATTGCTGGTGGGACTGCAAAATGGTGCGGCCATTATGGAAAGCAGTATGGAGATTCCTGGAAAAGCTGGGAATGGAACCACCATTTGACCCAGCTATCGCCCTCCTTGGACTATTCCCTGAGGACCATAAAAGAGAATGCTATAGGGATACTGCCACATCAATGATCATAGCAGCACAATTCACAAAAGCCAGACTGTGGAACCAACCTAGATGCCCTTCAATAGATGAATGGATTTAAAAAAATGTGGCATCTATACACAATGGAGTATTATGCAGCACTAAAAAATGACAAAATCATGGAATTTGCAGGGAAATGGATGGCATTAGAGCAGATTATGCTAAGTGAAGCTAGCCAATCCTTAAAAAACAAATGCCAAATGTCTTATTTGATTTAAGGAGAGCAACTAAGAACTGAACAGAGGGAAAGAGCATGAGGAAAATATTAACATTAAACTGAGACAAGTGATGGGAGGGAAAGGGAGAGAGAAGGGAAATTGCATGGAAACGGAAGGAAACCCTCATCGTTATACGAAATCACATATACAAGGTTGTGAGGGGAAAGGGGGGGAAGGGAGAGAACGGAACAATAACAGATGAGGTAGAGAGGGAAAATGAAAGGGGAGGGGAGGGGGGATAGTAGGGGATAGGAAAGTCAGCAGAATACAACAGTCACTAATATGGCATTATGTAAACATTGTGAATGTGTAACTGATGTGATTCTGCAATCTGTATTTGGGGTAAAAATGGAAATGCATAACTCACTTGAATCAAATTTATGAAAGATGAAAAAAATAAAAATTTTAAAAAGTACTAAATTGGCTCATCCTAACATTAAAAAAAGAGATATTACAAAATCAGGCAAAGTATAAAGTGAGTGATATGATTAGATATTTTCAACAGGGTTGATTTTGAATATATAATCTTAGGAAGAAACAAATATGTAGTCACCAATAGGATTGATATTTGAGAGCATTAGGCAACCTGAACATGGAAGTAATCCATGTTCACTTTCCATTTAGGCTTTAGTACAATAATAAGTGTGAACTTTGCATTTTGTGTCCAGAATATTACTGTGATAAAATGTATATGTAGATTAGGTGACATCAGTATTTCTTTCACCATTTCTGTGAGTAATATTTTGAAGACATATACATAAGTATTGGTTGTACAAAAAGCTGTACCCTGTGTCTATGTATATACAGATAATTCATGAATAGACCATACTGTGAATAAATAGTATAGCTGGTTCCACTTTAAATAATGGATTGAATTCATATTCACAAAGGAGTGGTCTGAGGCAAAAACCTTCCTGAAATTCAGGGCAACAGAACAATAGGTAAACAAAACGCACAAAGCAGGGTTTCTCCACTGAGACTTTCCTGGTCACACTGATATCTGAGTTTTCCTAGATGCTCGCCTTTCCCTTCAGCTATCCAGTACATAGCCATATCACATAGCTTTGAGGTAGTACATATCTTGGTCACAAAACAATGAGGCAATTCTGGAGAGTGTCCAGAATTCAGGATGTAAACAGAAACTTTGGAAGATAGCAGGTTTTGCCCTTCAATAAGGAAAGCCGCAGTCCATTAATAAATCGGGCAGGATGAATGTTGCGAAGCTTTCTCCTAGACAGGACACATCCATTGATGCATTTTCTTTTCTAATGTCTACAACCACGGACAGAGTGGGATACACAGACATAGAAGCACTCGCCTTGTCAAAGGACTTACTAGAAACAGTCCACGCCAATTCAAACAAACAGCCTTTCTTACATCTTCTCAGAACCTGAGAAAAAAACCATACACACACCTACACCCACAAAGGCACCTCCTTTGTGGAGTGTCCTCTGAATGGTGGGCCATACTATATTCGCCAAAAATGGCCTGTTGTATCTCAAATCTGGTCTCCTTGGCCAACTCTGTGCAGTTGTCAGGAGCCAGCGGTGAACCAATACCTGCTTTCTCAGGAAAGGCCTTTCTTCAGAGCTTTCCTGGCATTTGGCCATCCTCACATCTGTTGGTACTAAGAAAGACTGACTCTGTCCTTGGTAAATTGAAACAAGTGAGACCACAGGGACTGGGACTGCAACTGGCTCTGGGTGCCTCTCTTCCTGGATCCCAAGTTCAGAGAGTTCCATCACCAAGGAAGTGCAGTGAGGTTACTTCCTTCAGGAACTGAATGAGGTCACTGCCTTGGCAACCTCTTTGTCCTAACAGTTACTTCTAAGGGTCCCATGAGATGGAGTCTGTCCCTACTTTCTGTCACACTTTCACAAGTTAGAATGGTATATCAACCATTGGCACCTGGGAAGAGCTCTCCACACAGGCCCGATTTGGTCCATCTTCTCTACATTTAGAAGATAGAGGTTGATTCAGACACATCCATTCATCATGATCAGGTTGTTTACCATAAAAGATGACTTTTCCTCTATCAGGTCCTTCATAGCTGCCTACATCTTCTCCAGGGATCATTTCTGCATGGACCTTTGATGTTCTCAGAAGGTGGAAGATCCCCTACATTCCTGTATTGTAAGACTAACTCTGTCCCTCCTCTTTTGTAAAGTTAGATTGAGGGAAGAGTGTATGTTTAGGGTTAATAACATGTTTGATTTGGGTTAGGAATCTCTCTGCCGCATGAATAATGGTATTGGGAACCTGTGATATTTACAAGAATATATAGGTGAAATGTAAGTATGAAAACAGAAATCTAGGTAAGATTCGAAGTCAGAAGGGCATTGGGTCCTTGAGTGGGATTCTTAGGTTTGAATTATGTTCTGCATATATGTCTCCGATAAATTGAAATACAATGGTTTAGGACCTTATACCTTGGATGATTAATTGTCGGAGAGAACATCGAGTCAAAAAGCAATAATCAGTAAGATTAGGAAGATAGTCAGTAGGTTTAGAAATAAAAGTGAGTATAGGATTTAGACCAAAATTTCTTTAGCAATAGGGTCTCGGGTAGACATTGAATGTAAATGTCAGCATATGTGAAGTGTCAGACACAATGATGAACTGCGGAATATATGTAGGAAAGCAGATATCAATAGAGATATAAGGAAATCAGGCAAAGTATAAACTGAGTGATAGAATTAGACATTTTCAACAGCCTTGAAGTTGAATATATAATCTTAGAAAGAAACAAATATGTAGTCACCAATAGGATTTACATTTGAGAGCATTAGGCAACCTGGACATGGTTGTTTTTAGTAATTCATGCTCACTTTCCATTTAGGCTTTGATACAATCATGAGTGTGACCTTTGTTTTTTGTGTCCAGAATATTACTGTGATAAAAAAAGAATATATATATATATATATATATATATATATATATATATATATATATATATATATACACACACACACACATATATAGATAGATAAGGTGACATGAATATTTCTTCTACCATTTCTGGGAGCAATGTTTTGAAGAGGTATAAATTAGTATTGGGGGAACAAAGAGGTGTACATTGTGTCTATGAATATAGAGATAATGCATTAATAGACCATACTGTGAATAAATAACATACCTGGTTCCAACTTTAATAATGGATTGAATTGAAATGTGAACATGTACAGGAAATCTTATATTGATATACACACATTCATTCCAACCACTTATACATCTAATGGTAATATTAATGTTATGGTTTATCTTGAAGAGTGTGTGGGTTTAGCTTCAAAATTGATTATGGAAATCGAAAATAATGTGTTTGGAAAGAAGTCTCATGAAAAGACCAGTCAAGTAACATGGAGGAATACATGTGTTCTGAAGCAGAAAGTGATTAAAAGTGAAACAAATTCCTATAATTTTGTGAACTTGTGAATGAAATATATATCCTATGATGTGCAAAAACTGAAGAAATAGTAATGTACCAGTGCTGAATTAAAATGAACGTCAAAATAGACATCATGTCCCCTAGGAATCTATTTGCATTGATGTTAAACTGGGTCAGTTACTGCAGAAATATTAGGATTTGTAAGCACCATTGATTGAAGTTAGTTTTCAGCACTGGGAAACAAATATGTATTTCAGGTAGATGATTATTTCTGAGAATAATCTTGTGAAATGTTGATTATAAATCCACATACATGAACATGAATGAATTTATGGAGTGTATATAAGACACATATATTTCATATTTTATAAAATCTGTAGAGTGTATATATATATATATATATATATATATATATATATATATACAAAAAAACCACAAAAATTCATTAAAAAGTATCAATATATATATGCCAATCGTAATTCATCATGTAATATATATCATCCACAGAAGCAAAAATATTTATTTTACTAAACATGGGTTTATGTATAATATTGTTCTAATAGGAAGCTCACCCATAGTTTGAATTTTCAGTTCCAACAGCGTTTAGGAGCACTGATCTCTTCTTACAATTTGTTTCTGCCAAGTCAGCCAACTCATAAAAATATATGTGTGATACCAAGTAGGAATCTATATGTGCATATAAAAAGTACAAGTGCTGAGTAGGCTACAGAGAAAGGGAGACAGGAATTCACATATTTGTTAACTTTAAAAACGCATGGAGAGAGCTGCGGATGTGGCTCAAGTGGTAGCGTGCTCGCCTGGCATGCGTGCGGCATGGGTTCGATTCTCAGCACCACGTGAAAACAAAGATGTTGTGTCCGCCGATAACTAAAAAATAAATATTATAGAATTCTCTCTCTCCTCTCTCACTCTCTCTTTAAAAAAAACACATGGAGGACTATTTCAATTAAAAATTGAGTAGATTTATAAAACAGACCCTTTATCATGCAAGAGGGAAGTCCAACTATACACCATGCTTCCTCTGAACTGCTTGTATTTTCATTCTTTTGGGGTATTTTTCTCCATCATATTAGGATTAGTAGTCAGAGTCTAGTAGGGTATGAGTTAGTGTCAGGGATTCAGTATTTCGAATGGAAAATTGGAAAATGGATCAATGTGTATGCAAATGTGTACTACAAAAAAATTTTCCCACTCTCATTCAGAACAATGCCTTGACATTACCTTCACCCCAAGTAAGACACAATTAGAGGAGAAGAGTTAGACAATCTTTGAATACATATCTGAAATTGAAAATGCTTAGGGTTCACAACCTTGGAGATTGTAGAGGAGTTTCCAAAAGTAAGGGACAGTGTAAAAACTCTACAAACATGGAGATTTGCCTGCCTAAAGACGTCTGGAGAAACTGCCTTTAGGTTGGGCACTTGAAATATATGTTGCTGTCAGGAGCTTTAGCTTCCTTTCTAGTGAGACCATCAAAGCTGGGTCTTCATCTCTGTGATCTGGAGGACATGGTTTATAATTTTCCAATAAACATGAAGCAGCAGTGCTGAATTCTTGCTTTGTAGGTAATCTGTGGCCACTGGGGGCTAAGTGTCTCCCCATGTGGACTGCGAAGCCATTTCATCATCCTCCACTTTTCATAATGTTTCTTCCTGCTGCACTCGGAGTTTGGTATTTGCTTCACGAAATACAAGGAGTTCAACTGGGACACAGTGCTGCAGTGAGTTCTGTCACGTGTGGTGGATCAGGGTCTGCAGGAGAATGCACCAACAGGGCTTGTATACCACATAGGATGCCCCCTTGACCATAGCAACCTGATTCTGAACATTGCCCTGAAACCTCTCCATATAACAAGTTGCCTTTACATATAAGGGTCTGCTCGCTGCACCATGTCAGTCACAAGCCATTTGGAAGCCAATGGCAGATCCACATGGCCCCACCTCAGATGTTTTATCACACATTTGCTCACTACTGCTCTAGGCCCACTACTCAGCAGGATCCAAATTACTGAGATCTCTGTTTTACACCATTTTCATCAAAACCAGTCAATCAAGGCACTGTCTGGTACACTCGTGATCAGCAACAGGACATCCAAAGGTTCTTCATTGCCACCTGGTCATTGGAATTTCAAAAATTTCATGGTATTTATCTAGCAAATTTTCAATTATGAAGTTGGAAGCACTATGGCTTTCAAATCATTCAGGAATCATTCAATGGTGAGGAAGCTCATTTCAATGAAAGCTTTGGAGAACTCTCACAGGCAAGGCTTCCCAAAGAGTGGCCTAAAGGTCACATGAAGCCAGGCCCATCGAGGTCTACAATTGAGGTCCATGTGTGTTTTGACTAGCAAATATGGCTTCCAAGTCTTTCAGAATAAAATAATGTGATATCCTGGCTGAGATTCCCAGTGCTCTGTGGAAAGCCACCCTAGGACTAGATCTCAGTTTCCAACGGAGACTCTCATGCGTGGCCTCCTAAATTCCCAACACAATTCATGGCAATACTTCTTTGATGATTGATCCAGAACTCAGTGTTTAAGGGGAATGACACCAGAGTTCAAGCCCAGGTGGATCCAGTCATCTCTTCCAACTGCCACATGAATGACTACACTTAAAACCAAAACATTCCCACATGGTCCTTACCTTCTTCCATATAGACACTCATCATTACCTCTGGCTAGAGTTTTTCATGTGGGACGCATCCCAAGAGAGTGTCCAAAATAATCTTCCTTGCCCCTCATTTGCCTAAAGTCAGGGTGGCATCGTCACCCTTCCTGTGAACCTGGAGTGATCCAATAGGCCTGCCATGAATACTGCTCTGCTTCTTCAATTTGAGTCCTACTGACTCTCAGGGATAGATTCTTTAAGTGATTTGGAGTCACAAGAAAACACAAGCACCTCTGCAGTTCTTCAAAGAACTCATTTGACTTAAAGGATCCCTATTCTCACTTGACAGAGGTCAGAATCCTAACAGAGGAAGGCAAGAGACTGATCAACAATGACAGATTTTTGGCCATTTTGGTTTTGAATGCACACATGGAATCTATCCTTAGATCCATCATGTGCTGAGAATCTAAGCCACAACCTCATACAGGGCCAAGAGGCTGATTTAGACACATCCTTTTACAAGCAATTAAGCAAAGAACCACAGGTGATGCCCATTCATTTCCATTTGAAAATTGTTTTCTTCAGGCTTCACAAAGGGGTGGCCTGAGGCAAAGACCTTCCCGACATTCAGGACAACAGAACCATAGGTAAGCAAATGAACCAAAGCAGGATTTCTCCACTGAAAATTTACTGGTCACACTGATATCTGAGTTTTCTAAGATGTTCCCATTCTCTACAGCTATCAAGTATATAGACATGTCTCAGAGCTTGGAGGTGGTACATATCTTGGAAACAAAACCATGAGCCTATTCTGGAGAGTGGCCAGAATTCAGGAAGAAAACAGGAACTTAGGAATTTAGTAGGTGTTGCCCATCCATAAGGCAAACCACAGTCCATTCTTTAATTAGGCAGGATGAATGCTGGGAAGTTTTCTACTAGACAGGACACATCCTTTGATGCCTTCTCTTTTCTAATGTCTACAACCACGGACACAGTGGGATACTCAGACATAGAAACACTAGCCTTGTCAAACGACTTACTAGAAACAGGCCACTCCAACCCAAACAAACAGCCTTTCCTACCTATTCTCAGAACATGAGAGAAAACCACAAACTCACTCCACACCCACAAAGGCACCTCCTTAACCCAAGTAGGTCTGTGACTATCCGGAGTGTCCTCTAACTGGTGGGCCATACTATGTTCCCCTGAAATGGCCTGCCCTTTCTCAGATCTGGTCTCCTTTGCCAACTCTGTGAAGTTGTCAGGAGCCAGCGGTGAACCAATACCTGCTTTCTCAGGAAAGGCCCCTCTTCAGAGATCTTCTGCCATTTGACAATGCTCATATCAGTCGGTACCAAGGAAGACTGACTCTGTCCTTGGTAAATCCAAACAAGTGAGACCACTGGGACTGGGACTGGGACTGGCTCTGGGTGCCTGGCTTCCTGCATCACAATTTCAGATTTTTTGATGACCAAGGAAGAGAGGTGAGGTCACTTCCTTCAGGAACTGAATGAGGTCACTACATTGGCCACCACTTTGTCCTAACAGTTGCTTCGAAAGGTCCCATGAAATGGAGGCTGCCCCTACATCCTTTGACACTTTCACAAGTTAGAATGGCATATCAACCATAGGCACCTGGAAACAGCTCTCCACACAGGCATGGTTTGATCAGTTCTCTACATTAAGAAAGGAGAGGCTGATTCAAACACATCTCTTCATACTGACCCGGTTGTTTGCCATGGAATATGACTTTTTCCCTCTTAGGTCCTTCATAGCTGCCTGCAACTTCTTAAGGGTATAATTTCTGCATGGTCCTTTGATGTTCTCAGCAGGTGGAAGAGCCCCTACATTACTGTATTGTAAGACAAACTCTGTCTCGGCTCTTCTGTAAAGTTAGTTTGAGGGAACAATGTATGGTTAGGCTTAATAACATGTTTGATTTGAATTAGGAATCATTCTGCTTAATGAATAATGGTATTGGGAACTTGCGATATTTACAAGAATATATTGGTGAAATATAAGTTTGAAAACAGAAATCTAGATAAGATTTGAATCCAGGAAGGGCATTGGGCTGTTGATTGGGATACTTAGCTTTGAATTATGTTCTGCAAAGATGTCTCAGATAAATCAATATACAATGGCATAGGACCTTGTACCTTTGATGATTGATTGTCGAAGTGATCATCCAGTCAAAAAGGGATAGTCTTTAGGATTAGGAAGATAGTCGGTATGTTAGAAAAAAGAGTAATATAGGATTTGGACCAAAAGTTCTTTAGCAATAGGGTTTCGGATAGAGAGTGAATGTAAATGTCAGCACATGTGAAGAGTCAGTCACAATGATGAACTGGGGAAAATATGTAGGAAAGCAGATATCAATAGACATTAGGAAATCAGACAAAATATAAAGTGACTGATAGGATTAGTCATTTTCAAGAGGGTTGAGGTTGAATATATTATCTTAAGAAGAAACAAATATGTAGTCACCAATAGGATTGATTTGAGAGCATTAGGCAACCTGGACATGGATGTGTTTAGTAATCCATGCTCACTTTCCATTTAGGCTTTGGTGAAAGGTTAATAAAATAGGTACTTGTTACTTACTGTTTTTCTGTATGCTTAACAAAACACTGTTGAAGTCTTGAGGACTGTTTGCTAATCTTGTTTCCAGAATGTGCTGTCCCCAACTGCCAAACTGCAAATGTATACCCTCACCCGTTTGCACGCAAACCACCCACTTGCCCTGACCCATCAATAAACTTCCCTCCCTGCCCTCTCCAAGGAAAGCATATAAGCTCTGCTTAAGCTGTTCTCATTTCTCTCTGCTCTATTCAAGTGAGCTCTGAGCCCCAGAATGCTGGACCCATAATAAACCATTTACTGTTGAAGGAGACATTCTCTTGGTGGTCGCTTCCTCTGATGCTTGCCCGACCTTTACATCTGGAGGCACCAGCAAGATCCGACAGCGGCGGATGAAAGATCCCCAAGGGGCTCCTTTCAGGGTAAGTAAGGCAACTCTTTTTGGTTTTAGGTTTCAGGTTAGGGCTTGGCAAAATGGCTATGGGTGATGAGCGTGAGCTCTCTCTGACAGAGGCTGACATACGTGTCACAGAGCCACAGGCCACGTCCCTGGGGGATGCCCCAGAGGACTCAGGAAATCGAGGAACAATAGTCTCCTTGACTCAGTGATATTTTGCTTCGGATTCGGTATTGCCAGCCCATCAGGTTTTGCGGGCTACTCAGGCCTGGCCTCAGTATTGGACGTCCAATGCCTGACTTTATTGTCTTGTCTTGTCAGTGTAGTGTGTCGTTGCTTTCACTGTTTGTGTATCTCTCATTTTGGGACAGAGAACTTCAACACCTCTCTTCCTGACCCTTGATCACTGGAACAAAGTCCGCTTAAGGGCCCAGAATCTTTCTTTTTCAGTAAATCACTGGACCTGGCAGACCCTCTGTGCCTCAGAATGACCCACCTTTGGAGTTGGATAGCCCCTAGAAACATCTACGTCCCACTAATTCGAAAAGTCAGAGATTTTGTATTTCAACCGGGGCCACATGGACATCCAGATCAACAGCCATATATCTCAACTTTGCAGGACCTCTGCAAATCTCCTCCTCCATGGGTGAAGCTTTTCCTTGTCTCTGCCCCCGCTCCTACTCCTTCCACCATGATTCTATCTCTCAAACCCTCTGCTCCTCCTCCTCCACCCTCTCTTCTCCCTGAGTCTCAAGACTCTACTGGACTCTCCTCGCCTTCTTATCCGCTGCCCTCGTCCACCAACCCCCAACATCCTCTAAGTGATTCCCCTGCTGCTGACTCAGCCTCTCCGCCACTGGAGGAAGCTAGGCCAGCCCAGCGCCCACCAAATGACTCCCCCTTGTCACACACACAGCCCCTCCTTCCCTGGAGGAAGCTGGCCTGGCAAAAAGAACTCAAAGAACTCCCTGGCGTTTTCAAACCTGCCTACTTGGGATGACTGCCAACAAATCCTAGGGATTCTCTTCATGACAGAGGAATGAGAGAGAAACTTCCTGGAAGCTAGAAAAAAAAATATCCTCGGACCAGATGGGTGACCAACACAACTTCCCAACATAATCAAAGCCGGCTTCCCCTTGAACTTACCCAACTGGGACCCCGACACCTTTGAAGGTAGGGAGCATCTGTCCACTTATTGCCGGGCCCTAATAGTGGGTTTCCAACCGGCCGCTAGGCAACCAAATAATTTGGCCAAGGTAAGAGAGATTATTCAAGGGCCTGATGAACATCCCTCTATGTTTCTAGAGAGAATTATGGAGGCATATAGGAGATATAGTCCTTTCGATCTTCAGGCAGAGGATCAAAAGGCATATGCCATGATGGCCTTCATTGGGCAAGCTGATCTGGATATTAAAAGAAAGTTACAGTACTTAGATGGATTACAAGATATGACTTTGAGAGATTTAGTCAGAGTAGCCGAGAAAGTATCCTATAAGAGAGAAACAGAGAGAACGAAAGGGAGCAAAGGGAGGATGAGAGATGAAAAAGACAGATTAAGGTATTAACTAATGTCCTGGTCACAACAATAAATAGGCCAGAAATTAAGAAACAGGGAGACAAGAAGTGATACCTGGGTCCCCTCCAGAGGCCACCCTTGGCCTCAGATCAATGTGCCTACTGTAAAGAAAAAGGACACTGAGCCAAAGAGTGCCCTAGAAAGAGAAAGCCACGCCAGACAGCCTTTCTGACTCTGGAGGTTGACTAAGAATGTCGGGGCTCAGATCCCTTCCCCGAGCTCAGGGTAACTTTTGAAGTGAAGGGGACCCCATAAATTTTGAAGTGGATACAGCAGCAGTATACTCAGCCCTTAAGGCCCCACTGGGCCCTCTATCAAATAAAAGATCTCTAGTTCAAAGGGCTAACAGCAGTAAATATCAGACTTAGACAACTAAGAGGACCATGGACATGGGGAAAGACAAAATCCAACATTCCTTCCTAGTAATCCCAGAATGCCTGGCCCCATTGATGGGCAGAGATCTGCTCAGTAAGCTCCGGGCCAAAACAACTTTTAACCCCGAAGGCCCCAAAATGAAATTTCTAAATCCTTCATTAAAAACTCCTATAGTCATGGCTTTATAAATGTCAGTCGAAGATGAACATCCACTTTTCACACACCCCAAGACTGATCAAACAGGCAAGCTACCCCAGAAATGGATAACAGATTACCCAGATGCCTGGGCAAAATTGTTGGGTTAGGCCTAGCCATGAAACAACCTCCAAGAACAGTGGAGTTAAAAACCTCAGCCTCCCCAATCAATGTCAAACAACATCCTCTGAGCAAAAAAGGTAAAGATGGGATAAGGCCCCATATTCAGAAATATCTGGCCTTAGGGTCCTAAGGCCCTGTCAATCGGCCTGGAACACTCCTCTGCTACAGGTAAAAAATCCAGGAACTGGGGACTATCCCCCATACAAGACCTAAGAGAGATCAACAACAGAGTGCAGGACATTCACCCCATGGTAAATAATTCATACAATCTGCTTATCACTCTGAACCCTGAGTAGAAATGGTATGGACATAAAGATGCTATCTATTGCATGCCTCTGCATAAAGACAGTCAGTTGCTGTTTGCTTTTGAGTGGGTAGACCCAGAAACCGGAACGTATGGTAAACTAACATGGACTAGACTCCCACAGGGGTTCAAAAACTCCCCCACTCTCTTTGATGAAGCCCTCCACAGAGATGTCAACAACTTCAGACCTATGCACCCTTAAGTCACCCAGCTTCAATACGTGGATGACCTGCTACTGCAGCCAACACCAAGGAAAACTGTGAGTCTGGGAACCAAGCACTCTTATATAAGCTTGCTCAACTCGGGTATAGAGCTTCTTCCAAAAAACCCCAAATTTGCCAGCAAGAAGTAGTCTTCCTGGGCTATTCCCTTAGGGGTGGTAAACGATGGCTCACTGAGCCCAGAAAACAAACGGTTGTGCAGATACACCCCCCCCCCAGCAGCAGACAACACAGAGTTTTTCTTGGGACTACTGGGTTTTGCAGGTTATGGATTCCTGTGTTTGCGTCCTTAACTTCTCCTTTATACCCGCTGTTAAAGGGAGATGCCCAATTCCAATGGACCCCTGGGCACCAGCAAGCTTTTGATAACATCTAACAACACTGGCACTGAACTCCTCAAGTTCACTGAGCCAAGCCTGCAATTTCAGAAATCCCTACACTACGTTAAAAATGTACATCAATTCACACACCTTGGTTCAAAGAAACTGCAGGCATTCCTGAAGGATCAAGAACAGAGTTTTCCACTAACCGACTCACAGCAAAAGGACATAACTGAACGGGTAACAAAACCCTGTCCGTTCTGTCAATAGGTTAATGCTTACCCTTCCAAGCTTCCTGCAAAATAGCACCTATGAACAACCAGACCAGGACAATTCTGGGAAGTGGACTTTACTGGAATTAAGCCAGCGAGGTATGGACTTCAATATCTCCTAGTGTTTGTAGATATATTTTCAGGATGGATTGAAGCCTTCCACACAAAAAAAGGCACAAATGGTGGTAAAAAATCCTGAAAGATATTTTTCCATGATACGGCCTACCTAAGGGTATATTGTCTGATAATGGACCGGCGTTCATGGCCCAGGTAAGTAAGGTGTTAGCCAGGACCCTGGGAATAAATTGGAAGTTACATTGTGCTTATAGACCCCAGAGCTCAGGACAGGTTAAAAAAAAATTAATAGAACCATTAAAGAGACCTTAACGAAATTAAGCTTAGAGAGGGCATCAAAGGTTGGACTATGCTCCTGCCTTATGCACTGTTTCATGCAAGAAATACTCACTCTGTTTCTTTGAGTAACCTCACCTCCTATGAAATTCTCTATGGGGCCCCTCCTCCAGTAAGGACCTAACCCCAACTCTAAGACCTACCAGTCCCTTCCACACCCCCTTGCTTGACAAACTTAAAGCTCTTGAAAGAACTCAGCGATACCTGTCAAACCAGCTGGCCACTGCCTACCAACCTGGTGAAGAGGAGACTCCACATCGATATCAAATAAGAGACTTCGTCTACATAAGATGACTTCAGGTGTCATCCCTGGAACCCCGATGGACAGGACCATACCAGGTGCTACTTATAAAACCTACAGTGGTAAAGGTAGATGGAATCACTTCCTGGATCCTAATTCTCATCTCAAGCCTGCGCCCTGTCCAGACTCTGGCTTGAAAGTGGAAAAGACTGGTAACCCTTTCAAATTGCATATTGTCCATGTGGATAAGGCTATAGACTCTCCCCTTGGCCACCACTAGTCCTAACCATCATCAGCCCATTCAGCAGCGATGGCTGATCACAAATCCTATTAGACAAGAAGTATGGTCTGTCTTGCATACAGCCCCCTTAGGGACCTGGTGGCCATCTCTCCACCCAGATATTTGTCAGCTGAGTATACGTCTTTCCAATTGGGATATCTCTGATGAAGAAGATCCCATTAAAATTCCATTAAATTTCTTCCGTACCATAAATAATGGAAACAAACATTATGGATGTAGGGACATGCAAGTCTGATGCAGGTTGGCTAGCCTAGATTACTATGTTTGCCCGGTGGACTATCAAAGCCACAAACAACCACGGCTGTGTGGGGGAAAAGCCATCTTCTTCCGTAAGTCATGGGGATGTGAGCATACAGGGGCTGCCTGGTGGAACCCAAACTCCTCATCAAATTCAGTTCACAGCATTGGCCATATTACCAATTAGACAACCAAAACCGATGGCCCGCAGAGGGGTGTCTAGATCCTCAAATTCTGTGTGACTTTTTCAACTTCGGCAAGTGCTCAAAAGGATGGAAGAAAATTCCCCTATGTGTATGCCTTTTCCCTCCTTTGCTCACATCATGAACTATGTTTCTCCAATAGATCCTTCTGCTCCAGACTCTCTGCTGTCACTCTCACATCAACAACCTGATTTCTCCCCTCCAATTACTAGATCAAAAACCCAAACCTCCGCTGGTTCTCAGACCATTGCCCCCTTGCTGAGGTAGCAGGTACTGAGGTACCCTTCCACCCACTCACTCCTCTCTTCTCCTGTCAGTGCCCACACCGGGTCCCACCAGGTCCTCTTACCAGCTAACCCAAAGCTCAAACCAGCTGAGGAGTGCCCTCAGACGTCTATCCAAGTTGTAATGAAAATGGCCTTTAAAGTTGCTTTGTCATCACTAAAAACAGGTTACTAAGAATTTAATGTCCCTCACAGGCTTTTTGGGATACTCACTCCTGTCTTCCCATCTGCTCTACCTGTTCTACTGCTCACGTTTTGTTGCCAGGAAAATTCCAAACCCTTTTCCCATTATTCTTTTATATCTCTTTTTCCTCATTCTCAGAACCACAGAACTGCTCTCACCCCCCGCCTTCCCCGTCTTCCCCTCTGTACCAGGCCCACAGAAAAATCTTAAATGGCCTTCTCCAGAAGTCTTCATCGTGGCTGACTTTAGGACTTTCAGCAACAAAGTCCCTATAAAAGAGTTCAGTGTACATAAACTTCCTCTTTTTGTGTTGCTCTGTTATACTTGGCCACTGGCTGGAAAAATCAGCACTTCTAAGCTAGACACCCCCTTACTAGTTTTTCACAAAATATGTGAACAAGGCCTCTGGCCTTGAGCTCAGGCTTCCAGAGATGGCTATATTTCCAAGATAAAGAAGTTACCAACTGGGCTCCATGGTAACAGCTGGCAGGGAGAAAATAAAAGAGAAGAAAAAAGCTCTCCCCCTCCCAGATGTCCTTAAAAAGTTATCTTTCCCAGAGAAGAGGAAAATAAAAACAGAACCAAAAACTGCTTTTTGTGAACTTCTGCAGACTGTAAATTTCTGAGTCTTTTCTCTTACATGTTGGGTACAAAATTCTGAAACTACCTAAACTTGGGATTCAGGGGATTAATTGATTACAATAGAAGCAATGCCCTCTATATCCGGTTGCAACCAAATAGGACTGTTTCCCTGTCTTTGGTGCTATCTTAGGTGCCTTGCCTTGTCCATACCTACAACAGTATAATTCTATATACTTAAACATTGTTTATTCATAGAATTATCAACAGATGTGATTAATTATGTAATGGTGCAGATGTTTCCCCGAGTGCTCTATCATGAGGCAGGATCATTTAAATTTCAAATAGGGGGGCATACAACCCGGTTCTGCTGGCAACCTGTATCTTTCACTTTAGCCATCCTATGAGGAACAGTAGTTGCATAGCAACCTGATTCTGAACATTGCCTTGAAATCTCCCTATATAAAAAGATGCCTTTACATGGAAGGTTCTCCTGGCTGTACCATGTCAGTCACAAGCCATTTGGAAGCAAATGGCAGATCCACATAGCCCCACCACACATATTTTATCACACACCTTCACACCACTGCTCTAGGCCCACTAATTTGCAGGTTCCAACTTACTGGCATCTCTGTTCTACACAATATTCATGAAACCCAGTCAGTCAAGGCACTGTCTGATACACTCATGATCAGCAATAGGACATCCAAAGATTCTCCAGTGCCACCTGGTCATGGGAATTTCAAAAATTTCATGGTGTTTATCTAGCCATTTTTCGAGGATGAAGTTGGAGGAACGTTGGGTTTCAAAAACCATTCAATGTTGAGGAAGCTCATTTCAATGAAACTCTGGAGAACTCTCATAGGCAAGGCCTCCCAAAGAGTGGACAAAAGGTCACATGAAGCCAGTCCAATTGAAGTCTACAATGTGAGGTACATGTGTGTTTTAACTCTCAACTATGGCTGCCAAGACTTTAAGAAGAAAATCATGGATTATCTTGGCTGAGAGTCCCAGTGCTCTGTGGCCTTGATCTAAGTTTATAAGGGCTACTTTCATGCGTGGCCTCCTAAAATCCCAACAAAACTCATGGCAATTCTTCTCTGAGGTCAGTTCCAGAACTCAGTCTCTATGTGGATTCACACCAGAGTTCAAGCCCAGGTAGACCCAGTGATTTCTTCCAATCGCCACACAAATGACCAAAATTTAAACGAAAACACTCCCATATGGCCCTCATCTTTTCCACATAGACACTCATCATAACCTCTAGCTGGAGGTTTCTATGAGGGGCGCTGGACAAGACAGTGTCCAAAATAAGCTCCCTTGCCCGTCATTTGCCTAAAGTCAGGGTGGCCTGGAAACCCTTCCTGTGAACCAGGAGTGATCAAATAGGCCTACCATTATTACTGTTCCACTTCTCCAATTTGAGGCCTACTGACTGTGGGGTTTAGATTCTTCATGTGGATTGGGGTCATGAGAAAACCCAAGCACCAATGGGCTAGAGTCTGAGGGGCTTTGAAGAACTCATTTGACCCAAAGGATTCCTATTCTCACCTTATGGAGGTCAGGAAACTTACAGAGGAAGGCGAGAGACTTCATCCATAATGAATGCTCTTTTGGCCATTTTGGTTTTGGATGCACACATGGCATCTTTCTTTAGATCCATCAGGTGCTGAGAATCTAAGCCACAGCCTCACACAGGGCCAAAAGGCTGATTCAGACACATCCCTTTCGAAATCAATTACTCAAAGAGGGACAGGTGATGCCCATTCATTTGCATTAGAGAACTGTTTTATTCAGGCTTCACAACGGGGTGGCCTTGGCAAAGACCTTCCTGACATTTAGTGCTATAGAACAATAGGTAAGCAAAAGTCCCAAAGCAGGGTTTCTCCACTGAGACTTTTCCTGGTAACACTGATATCTGAGTTTTCTGAGATTCTCGCCATTCCCTTCAGCTATCCAGTACATGGCCAAGTCACAGAGCTTGGAGGTGGTACCTATCTTGGTCACAAAATCATGAGCCTATTCTGGAGAGTGGCCAGAATTCAGGAAGAAAACAGGAACTTAGGAAGATTGCAGGTCTTGCCCACAAATAAGGCAATCCACTGTCCTTTTATAAATTGGGCAGCGTGAATGTTGGGAAGCTTTCTCCTAGACAGGACACATCCATTGTTGCATTTTCTTTTGTAATGTCTACACCCACGGACAAAGTGGGATACACAGACATAGAAACACTTGCCTTGTCAAATGACTTAATAGAAACAGTCCACTCCAAAACAAACAAACCAACTTTCCTACGTATTCTCAGAACATGAGACAAAACCACAAACCCACACTCATTCCCACAAATGCACCTCCTTCCCCCAAGAAGGTCTGTTACTAACCGGAGTGTCCTCTGCCTGGTGAGCCATTCTTTGTTCACCCGAAATGGCCTGTCTGTTCTCAAATCTGGACTCCTTGGCCCACTCTGTGAAGTTGTCAGGAGCCAGCTTTGAGCCGCCACTACCTGCTTTCTCAGGAAAGACACCTCTTCAGATTTTTTCTGGCATTTGGCCATCTTCACATCTGTAGGTACCAAGAAAGACTGACTCTTTCCATGATAAATCCAAACAAGTGAGATCTCTGTGACTGTTACTGGGCCTGGCCCTGGGTGCCTGGTTTCCGGGATCCCAAGTTCAGAGAGTTCCATCCCAAAGAAGTGAGGTAGGTCACTTCCTTCATGAACTGAATGAGCTCACAGCCTTGGCAAACACTTTGTCCTAACAGTTTCTTCCTAGGGTCCCATGAGATGGAGGCTGCCCCTACTTCCTGTGACACTTTCACAAGTTAGAATGATATATCAACCATAGGTACTCGGGGAGAGATCTCCACACAGGCTTGGTTTTGTCCATTTTGTCTACATTAAAATGCGAGAGGCTTATTCAGACACATCTCTTCATCCTGACAAGGTTATTTGCCATGGAAAATGACTTTTGGTCTCTCAGGTCCTTCATAGCATTCTATATCTTCTTCAGGGATAATTTCTGCATGGATCTTTGAGATTCTCAGCAGGTGGAAGATCCCCTATATTCCTGTATTGTAAGACCAACTCTATCCCTGCACTGCTGTAAAGTTAGATTGAGGGAACAGTGTATGGTTAGTGTTAATATCATGTTCTATTTGGGTTAGGAATCATTCTGCTGGATGAATAATGGTATTGGGAACCTGAGATATTTACAAGAATATATAGGTGAAATATAAGTATGGAAACAGAAATCTAGGGAAGACTTGAAGCCAAGTAGGACATTGGGCCCTTGAGTAGCATACTTTGCTTTGAATTATATTCTGCACAGATGTCTCAGATAAATCGATACACAAAGAAATAGGATCTTATACACTGGATGATTGAATAACATACAGAATATCCAATAAAAAAGGGATAGTCTGTAGGATTAGCAAGATAGTCAGTAGATTTAGAAAGAAGAGTTAGTATAGCATTTGTACCAAAAGTTCTTTACAAATAAGGTTTCGGGTAGAGAGTGAATGTAAATGTCAGCACAATGACGAATTGGGGAAAATATGTAGGAAAGCAGATATAAATAGAGACATTAGGAAGTCAGTAAAAGTATAAAGTGTGTAATTTGTTTAGACATTTTCAACGGTTTGAGTCTGAATATATAATCTTAGGCAGAAACTAATATGTTGTCACAAATTGGATTGACTTTTGAGAGCATTAGGTAACCAGGACATGGATGTTTTTATTAATCCATGCTCACTTTTTATTTAGGCTTTGGTAAAATCATAAGTGTGACCTTTGCATTTTGTGTCCAGAATATTATTGTGATAAAATGTATATGTAGATCAGGTGACATGAGTATTCCTTCCACCATTTCTGGGAGCACTATTTTGAAGAAATATAAATTAGTATTGGGGGTACAAAGGGGTATACCCTGTGTCATAGAATATATTGATAATGCATCAATTGACCATCATGTGAATAAACAATATAACTGGTTCCACTTTAAATAATGGATTGAATTGATATCTGAAAATATAAAAGAAATCTCACATTGATATACAATCATTCACTGCAACCAGTTATACATCTAATGGTAATATTATGGTTGTGGTTTATCCTGAAAGGTGTGTGAGTTTTGTTTCAAAAGTGATTATGGAAATCAAAAATAATGTGTTTGGAAAGAAGTCTCATGAAAAGAATAGTCAAGAAACCTGTAAGAATACATGTGTTCTCAAGCAGGAAGTGATTGAACATTATATATCATACTATATATAATGTGCATAAACTGCAGAAATAGTAATGTACCGGTGATGAATAAAAATGAACATCAAAATACACATCATGTCCCATAGGAATCTACTTGCATTGATGTTAATCTGGGTCAGTTACTGTAGAAATATTAGGATTTTTATGCACCATTCACTGAAGTTACTTTTCAGTACTAGGAAAAAAGTATGTATTTAAGTTGGATGAATATTTCTGAGAACAATCTTGTGAAAATTTGATTATAAATGCACATAAATCACAAAAAATTTTGAACACAAAAGTCACATGGACATTAAAATGTAGCAATATATATGCCAATTTAAATCCATCTTGAAATATATATCATCCACTGATCCAAAACTATTTATTTAATGAACTTGAATTTATGTATAATGTTGTTCAGCTAGGAAGCTCCCCCATAGATTGTATTTTCTGTTCCAACAGTGTTTAGGAGGAGTGATCTCCTAAATGTGTATGCAAATATGTGCTACACAAAAATCTTCCCACTCTCATCCAGAACAATGCCTTGATATTACCTTCACCCCAAGTAAAACACAGTTGGAGGACAAGAGTTAGAAAATCTGTGAATACATATCTGGAATGTAAAATGGTCAGGAGTTCACAACCTTGCAGGTTGTAGAGGAGTTTCCAAAAGTAAAGGACAGGCTTGATAGACCCAACCTGATCTTTTATTAGAATTGGGAGCCATCTTACCAGAAAGCCGTGAAAAGATAATTTGGGCTTTACTATAAATTACTGCAAATTCTGAACCTGCTTGGAATGCGTGCCCGTGCCTTGAACTCATCCATGCCTGGCTCTCTGACCAGATAACAGTGCTCTCTGAAACATTAGTGACACCTAATAAATATTGGCCTTCCCAGGCCAGACAACGACCCTCTCTGAGTCTCTAATGGTCCTCATAATTTCTGATGTTGGGGCCAGCAAAAAAAATGTAAACTACCATTAGTGTGATGCTTTCAAAGTTCTGTTATCTGTAACCCCCTTTTTGTGTAACTTTCTGGGCTATATAGCTGGGCTATAGGAAAGGTGGTGTTGCTGTCTTGTTCCCGCCATTTTTGGAGGGAGAGGCAGCCTGGCCGGTTTTAATAATAAGCTTGCCTTAATTTGATTTTAATTGGAGTCAGTGGTCTTTTCTTGCATCCTAGTCCAACATTTTGGAGTTCCCCAGTGAGATGACCCTGCCCGACCAGATCACAAGGCCAGACTGCTGAAAATTCTGAAGCTGGCCTTCCCTCCAGGGCTACGGGCTTGGGAGCCACTCTAGGGGGTGCACAACTTGAGATGTTCCAAGGCCTTGGAGTGAGCCGTCGGTCTGGGGAGCACTGCAGTGAACCACCGCACTGAAACTATTAGCAAGCACCTGGTGGAGGAGGCCTCCATAGGTAAGTGGCACCTTGATAACATCTTATATCTGGTTAAGGGAGATCTCTTCTAATGACAGAGAGGTGGCCTGGGGAGGCTCACATACACTCCTGTCCAGGACAGTAATGAGAATCGTTCTGTCCTCTGTTCCGTTCTGTAGGGAATTCCTTTCAAGGTTAGAGAGGTGCCGAGGGACACGCACATGCTCCTACCCCAGAGCTTTAGCAAGACGTTGAATTGCTCCTCTGTTTTTCTGTTTTGGCACCGGGATTCTGTTTTTTTTTTTTTTTTTTTTTTTTGTGTGTGTGTGTGTGTGTGTGTGTTTTGTTCTGTATTCTATATGTTTTTTTTTTGTTTTTGTGCATTTTGTTTTGTGATTTCTGTGATAAAATCTTAAGGATATTGAACGTGAAAATGGGTAACAAAGCAAGTAAGCCTGACACCCCTTTGGACTGTGTTTTAAGGAACTGTGATGAACTTTACCACCATTTGTTAAGCAGAATGAGAGAAGCCCCTAGCTGGCTGCCTGGAGCACACCCAGTGCAGATGGCAATGCCTGCTGGGGAATGAAGAACTGAGTATCTCCCAGCATCTGCCAAAGCCCTGTTTATTCAGGGAATTCCCTCCTTCGTTCCCTGCACTGTAAGGATAATGCCGCCTCTGTCTTCTTAAAAAAAGAGAAAAACAAAAAGGGGACACTAAATGCAGTAAAGTCACCATGGAGACACTTTATTTTACATTTCAGGTTGCTCCTCTGTGAAAACATTTGGTCCCCTTGTGGGGACATCTGTGGTGCCACTGGGGAAGGAGATTTTTCTCTTATTTGCTCTGTTTTAAAGGGTTCTGTCTGTCAGCCATTGTCTGGAGTTCATTTCTGCCTGTCTTGTGCCTTTTTTCTGGCCCTTTAAGACATGTGCAATAATGTGTTAATATTATAAATTGTTTCTTGGAAATGATCTTAGCTGAATTTGTGTCTAAATGATGATGTTTCATTGTACCAATCTGGTATCTGAATGGGTTTTTGAAGCATTTCACAATCTTGCAGTTAAAAGTCGGGTTTAGGTAATTGTTTAGTTTATGGTTTCAGATAATTCATGCCAGAGAACATAAATACTTAGGATGGAAAACTAAAGAACTCTACTTCCAAGTTGGCAAGTAACTTCCCAATCATTCAGACTTTTTTTCACCAATTTTAAATTAGGTAGCCTGGGAAAATGTCACTCTGTGTACCAGTGCATTAATTTGGACAAGGATACTAAATCATAGTATGATATCTGTTGACAAAACAACTTGTGAAGATATAAAATTTTGTGAATTGTATCTTAAACTTGTATCATAATTTTCAACATCCTAACCTGAAAATAATGGTTAAAATACCTTAGGCCTAAGGTTTCTGCTCAGAATAGCCATTTTTTCCTGCTTCTTCCAGACCTCAGCCAGGGATTATTTTGAAATGCAAATGAAAGAAGCCTGTAAGCTTAGTAGGAGACTTATTTGAGGCCTAAGGAAAAAAAAAAGTAAAATGTATGGTATTTACTTATTACTGGCCAGTCATTTTTTCTAGGACTCATATTTTTTTCCTTAGATTCTTTATTTATTTTTTGAGCTCATGATTTTGCTCCTACAGACCTAGGTTAATTTTTTTCTGATCAGTAATATCTTTGACCAACTGTGGAATTTTTAAATCATTGCAGTGGAGATTTCACCTGTGAAAAGCTACAAGGCCTTCACTTTTATTATGTGTGCACAATTTGTTATGTGTTGTATGTCTATATATGTATACATATGTCCGTATATCATATACATGATACACAAATTAACATATATAAGGAGCACTCATATTACAAAGCACTCATAAAAACAATTTTAAAAAGTGGATCCGAAGATCTTTAATTCACGTGATTTAAATGTTTCAATTTAAATTGGGTAAACTGATAAATATAAATTTCTTTAAATTTAAGCTTACAAGTTTTTCTAGGTGTTCAAAAATCTAATAAAGTATTAATGTCTACAAAAGGTCTAATATGCCTATGTTCCAGGACTTTTCTTTCAATCAAAAAAATGGCTTACACTGTTCAAAACATTTGTCTAATATTTTGATAAATAAGTAAAGTAAATTTGATATGGGATTACTCATTCATGAGTACTTTTGTTTGATATCTGATTGATATACTAAGGTCTGTATAAGTTTGTACTAAAGTCTGTATAAGATTGTAAAAATCAGTCATGTGTTAAAGAGACAAAAATTTCTTAAACATAAGTTTACCCATAACATTTAGTTTATTAAGATTTAAATTTTCTAGAGCAGGCAACCATAAAAATTAAACAACTGTTTAATTAAGAACTGTTATTTTAGAGCACTGTACTGCCATTTCTTTAAAAGCTAAACTTGGTTAATGTAGAAACATCAATGTAATTGTGATGCTATTAATGTGCTCATATCTTCCAGTTATAAAACTCTATAAGGTAGAAACTTTAAAAGAGCATTATATCAAGCAGGTGTTCTGAAGTTGTATGGTAAATAAAATATATATTTGGGATTTATTTACCTGTTATCAATAATATATGTAAAGTTTTATGTTACTTTTTACATTGTGGAACAATTTAAATGTATTTTTAAGTTAATGAGACCCTAATCTATGTAAAGGTTAAAATCTTTCAGCCGTACTTTAATTCATGTTTTAAATGTGATATCATATGGTGTGAGCTAATGTTCATGTGACCTCAAAAAATTTATGTAAACTTTGTAAAATGATATTTAAAAAAGAAAGATCAGCTTTAGAACTAAAGCATTTAAGGTTTATAAGGAGCCCTGCTTACCTGAGATAAGACTCTGTGTCCCATCTTACTACATGTGAGAATGACTACGAAAGCAGTAGGTCAGATTTTATTTCATTTAAAGTTATGTTCAAATTTTTTTTTCTGTCAAGATTACTAGGATCTCAAAAAGATGATATAATATATAACTCACCCAAAAAATTCAGGGTAGCTATTACATGAACTAAGTATTTTTACTCTTGTTAAAAAAATTTTATTTTTTAATTTCCTTATAAGTGATCTAAAGATTTCCTGTTGGTGTTTTACAGAAGTGTTGCTTTAAGAACACAATATGGGTTAATTTAAGATAATAAGTCATCAACTACAAGACAGACAGAATAATAAGATCCCAATTAATAATATATAAATAATTATAAACTTATAGACATTAAAGCACAGTACTCTTAATATATGGCTGTTAAAATTCATTTGCTGGTTGTTTCAGATTAGGATTGAAAATTAAAGTTAAATAAAAAGGTCCAAAAAAAAACGATATTTGACTCTTGCCCTCTGAGTCAGTCTGAATCCAGGGAACAAGGGATTTCTCTATGAGCTTTGCAACTCTGGGCCACATAACCTCCCGATCAGAGAGATTAATGAGACCACTGGAGAACAGAAAGCCAATCAGTGCATTTGCTACAAAGAGGTGAGTCATCAGGAAAGGGAGACATCCCTGATGCTTCTGAGGGAAGCCACATGGTCAAGCAAGACCTGGACCCACATAGCTCAAATTGCACTAGCAGAACTGAGAAGCTGCTCTCAAGTATCCCAAAAAATGACTCCCATAAAAGCTCAGCTGACTGCTAACAATAGATAGAAACAAAAGTCAGTTTGACTGCTTCATCTTAAACACTTAGCAAAGACAGTTAAAACCAAAATACAGCCAATCCTGGGCATTTTAAATAATAATAATAATAATAATAATAATAATAATAATAATAATAATAATAATAATAATATTTTAAGGTATACACTTTATGTTAGCCTCCCAAAATAAGTAAAACTGTTGGCTACAAAGAAGGATTCTCAGAGAGGAATGCCTGATAACTATAAAAATAGACTATCAAGAGGAGCTTCCAGAGGCAGAAGTTTTTAGTTTAAGGCCTACAGATATTCCTAACCTACACAGGTAGGCTTGGTGTTTGCTAGTACAATTATCCAGCCCTGAGTAACAGAATTAAATGTTTCTCTATTAAACACAGAGGTCATACTAGTGAAAGGATTCTGCAAAATCAGATGACATTAAATTATTAAACTGTATATTATGGGGAGGGACAACTGTATCACTAAAAGTTAAATATTAAGTTCACAGTCCTGATAATTGGGGATATTAAAGACTGGTGAGGGTACTTCATACAGTGACATGATCCAGCTACTGCAACATTTATTCAATACTCATGTTTTTTGTTTCTCTCATAGAAGAACCCATCCCCAGATGACTTTACAACCTGTTCTTCCTCAACAAGACTTCAAAAAGAACTGACTTCAAAAAGGCAACTCATGTCCCTCACGCCATGCACACTCATGTCACCCTTTCTCAGCTGAGAAAAAGCCAAAATGAGAGACGACTCTCTACTTACACCAATGGAGCCAAAAATAAATAGACTATCAATATAAGTAATTAATTAAGTCAGGTAATATCAGGGAGACTGGTTTTCGGTGAGTTCTAAAAATTTGGTGACTGTTAACTGAGGGATTAAAATTTCCTCAGTGCTTTTCCACTAACCTATCAAGGATTACAAAGGGACACATAAGAAAAGGGGGGAATGATACACCCAACCTTACCTTTTATTAAAATTGGGAGCCATATTGCAACAAAGCCATGAAAAAAACATTTTGGCTTTACTGTAAATTACTGCAAATTCTGAACCTGCTTGGAATGACTGCCCGTGCCTTGAACTCACCCGTGCATGGCTCTCTGACCAGATAGCAGCCCTCTCTGAAACTTTGTCACACCTCATAAATATTGGCCTTTTGTGGCCAGACAATGACCCTCTCTGAGGCTCTAATGGTCCTCATAAATTTTGATGTTGGGGCTAGCAAAAAAAAAAAAAAATGTAAACTCCCATTAGTGTGATGCTTGTCAGAGTTCTATTATCTGTTACCCCATTTTTGTGTAACTTTCTGGGCTACAAACCTGGGCTGTAGTAAAGGTGGGGTTGCTCTCTTGTTCTCGCAATTTTGGGAGGGAGTGGCAGCCCAGCCAGTGGAAATAATAAGCTTACTTTAATTTGATTTTAATTGGAGTCTGTGTTCTTTTCTTACATCCTGGTCTAAGAGGTAAACACTCCACAAACATAGAGCTCTGCTGGCCTAAAGACTTCTTGAGAAACTGCCTCTGAGGTTGGATACTTTAAATATATTTTGTTGTCAGAAGGTTTAGCTTCTTTTCTAGTGAGACCATCAAAGCTGGGTCTGCATCTATGTGAATGGAGAGCATGGTTTCTTATTTTCCAATGAACATGAGGCAGCAGTGCTGAATTATCTCTTGGTAGGTAAACTGTGGCCATTGGGGGCTAAGTGTCTCCCTGTGTGGACTGTGAAGCCATTTGATCATCCTCCATTTTTGTGGTGTTTCTTGGTGCTGCACTGGGAGTTTGGTATTTGCTTCACGAAATACAAGGAGTTCAACTGCGACACAGTGCTGGAGGGAGTTCTGTCACGTGTGGTGGGTCAGAAACTGCAGGAGAATGCACCAACCAGGCTTCTATTTCACATAGCTTTTTCCTTGACCATACCCACCTGATTCTGAACATTGCCTTGAAACCTCTCCATATAATAAGATGCCTTAACATGTAAGGTTCTGCTGGATGCACCATGGCAGCCAAAAGGCATTTGGAAGTCAATTGGAAATCCACACGGCCCCACCTCAGATATTTTATTACACACCTGCACACCACTGCTCTGGGCCCACTATTCAGCAGTGCAAATTACTGGCATCTCTGTTCTTCACCATTTTCAAGAAACCCAGTCAATCAAGGCACTGTCTGGTACACTCATGATCAGCAACAGGAGATCCAAAGGTTCTCCAGTGCCACCTGGTCATGGGAGTTTTAAAAATTTCAGGGTGTTTATCTAGCCACTTTTCAAGGATGAAGTTGGAGAAACTGTGGGTTTCAATTCATTCAGGAACCATTTAATGTTGAGGAACCTCATTTCAATGAATGCTCTGGAGAACTCTCAAAGGCAAGGCTTCCCAAAGAGTAGCCAAACGGTCACATGAAGCCCAGCCCATTGAGGTCTACAATGTGAGGTCCATGTGTGTTTTGACTCTCAACTATGCCTGTCAAGTCTTTCAGAATAAAATCATGTGATATCCTGGCTGAGATTCCCAGTGATCAGTCGAAAGCCACCCTTGGCCTAGATTTCAGCTTCCAAGGGCGACTCTCATGCGTGGCATTCTAAAATCGCAACACAATTCATGACAATACTTCTCTAAGGTCAGTTTCAGAACTCAGTCTCTAAGGGGAATCATACCAAAGTTCCAGCCCTGGTGGATCCAGTCATTTCTTCCAACTGCTACACAAATGAACACAATTAAAACCAAAACACTCCCACATGGTCCTCACCTTCTTCCATATAGACACTCATTATAACCTCTGGCTGGAGGTTTCCATGAGGGGTGCAGCACAAGACGGTATCCAAAACCAGCTCCCTTGTCCCTTATTTGCTTAAAGTCAGCTAGGCCTGGACACCATTCCTGTGAACCAGGAGTGATAAAATAAGCCTGGGCTTAATACTGCTCTGCTTCTCCAATTTGAGGCCTACTGACTGTCAGGTATAGATTCTTTATGTGATTTGGAATAATGAAAAAACCCAAGCTCATATGGGCTAGCCTCTCCAGGGCTTTGAAGAACTCATTTGACTCAAAGGATCCATATTCTCCCTTGATGGTGATCAGAAACCTATCAGAGTAAGGCAAGATACTCCATACACAGTGACTGATCTTTTTGCCATTTTGGTTTTGAAAGCACACATGGAATCTTTCTTTAGTTCCAACAGGTGCTGAGAATCTAAGCCACTGCCTCACACAGGGCCAAGTGGCTGATTCAGACACATCCCTTTCCAAAGCAATTAAGCAAAGATACACAGGTGATGACCATTCATTTCCATTTGAAAACTGTTTTCTTAAGGCTTCACAAACTGGTGGACTGAGGCAAAGACCTTCCTGACACTCAGAGCAACAGAAAAATAGGTAAGCAAAAGGCCCAAAGCAGGGTTTCTCTACTGAGACTTTCTTTGTCACACTGTTATCTGAGTTTTCTGAGATGCTTGCTATTCCCTTCAGCTATCCAGTACATGGACATGTCACAGAGCTTGGAGGTGGTACATATCTTGGACAGAAAACCATGAGCCTACTCTGGAGAGTGGCCAGAATTCAGGAAGAAAACAGGAACTTCAGAAGATAGTGGGTGTTGCCCGTCCCTAAAGAAACCTGCAGTCCACTCATAAATTGGAGAGGATGAATGTTGGCAAACTTTCTACTAGACAGGACACATCCATTGATGCATTATCTTTTATAATGTCTACAACCACGGACACAGTGGGATACACAGGCATACCAACAATCGCCTTGTCAAATGACTTACTATAAACAGTCCACTCCAAAACAAACAAACCGCCTTTCTTACCTATTCTCAGAACATGAGACTAAACCACAAAATCACAACCACACCCACAACGACACCTCCTTTATTCAAGTAGGTCTGTGACTAATTGGAATGTACTCTGACTGATGGGCCATACTATGTTTCCTTGAAATGGCCTGTCCTTCTCAGATCGGGTATCCTTGGCCAACACTGTGAAGTTTTCAGGAGCCAGTGGTGAGCCACTACCTGCTTTCTAAGGAAATTCCCCTTTTCAGAACTCTCCTGGCATTTGGCAATCCTCACATCAGTAGGTACCAAGGAAGACTTACTCTGTCCTTGGTTATTCCAAACAACTGAGCCCACTGGGAAAGAAACTGGGACTGACTCTGGGTGCCTGGCTTCCTGGATCCCAAGTTCAGAGAGATCCGTCATCAAGGAAGAGAGGTTGGTCACTTCATTCAGGAACTGAATGAGGTTACTGTCGTGGCAACCACTTTGTCCTAACAATTGCTTTCAAGGGTCCCATGAGATGGAGGCTGCCCCTACTTCCTGTGACACTTTCACAAGTTAGATTGGTATATCAACCATTGGCACCTGGGAACAGCTCTCCACACAGGCCTGGTTTGGTCCATCTTCTCTACATTAAGAAGAGAGAAGCTGATTCAGACACAACCCTTCATCCTGACCAGGTTGTTTGCCATGGAGGATGACTTTTGGTCTCTTAGGTCCTCCATAGCTGCTTACAACTTCTCCAGGAATCATTTCTGCATGGACCTTTGAGTTTCTCAGCATGTGGAAGATCCCCTATATTCCTGTATTGTAAGACCAACTCTATCCCTGCTCTTCTGTAAAGTTAAATTGACTGAACAGTGTATGGTTAGGTTAACTAACAGGTTCGATTTGGATTAGGAATCTTTCTGCGCGATGAATAATGGTATTGGGAAACTGCGATATTTACAAGAATATATAGGTGAAATATAAGTATGAAAACAGAAATCTAGCTAAGATATGAAGCCCAAAAGGGCATTGGGCCCTTGATTGGGATACGTAGCTTTGAATTATGTTCTGCACTGATGTGTCAGGTAAATCGATATACAATGGCTTAGGTCCTTGTACCATGGATGATTAAATGTAGAAGAGAAATTCCAGTCAAAAGGGATAGTCGGTAGGATTCGGAAGATTCTCAGTAGGTTTAGAAAGAAGAGTGAGTATAGGATTTGGACCAAATGTTGTTTAGCAATAGGGTTTCCGGTAGACAGTGAATGTTAATGTCAGCACAAGTGAAGAGACTGTCACAATGATGAACTGGGGAAAATAGTTAGGAAAGCTGATATCAATAGAGACATTACGAAATCAGGCAAAGTATAAAGTCAGTGATAGGATTAGATATTTTCAACAGGGTTGAGTTTGAATATATAATCTAAGAAAGAAACAAATATATAGTGACCAATAGGATTGACATTTGACAGCATTAGGCAACCTGGACATGGATGTTTAGTAATCCATGCTCACTTTTCATTTAGTCTTTGCTACAATCTTAAGTGTGACCTTTGCTTTTTTTGGCCAGAATATTACTGTGATAAAACGTACATGTAGATCAGGTGACATGACTCTTTCTTCCACCATTTCTGGCAGCAACATTTTCAAGACGTATAAATTAGTAATGGGGGTAAAAAGAGGTGTACCCTTGTCTGTGCATATAGAGATACTGCATGAATAGACCATACTGTGAATAAATAATATATCTGGTTCTGACTTTAAATAATGGATTGAAATTATATCTGAAAAAATACAGGAAATCTTATATTGACATACAAACATTCATTCCAACCAGTTATATATCTAATGGCCACATTAAGGTTATGGTTTATCATGAAGGGTGTGTGAGTTTTGCTTCAAAAGTGATTATGGAAATCGAAAATAATGTGTTTGGAAAGAAGTCTCATGAAAAGACCAGTCAAGAAACCTGGAGGAATACATGTTTCATGAAGCAGGAAGTGATTGTGAAACAAATGCGTATAAATTTGTGAACTTGTGGATGAAGTATATATTTCCTATGATTTGTAAAAACTGAAGAAATAGTAATGTACCAGTGTTGAATGAAAATAAACGTCAGAATACACATCATGTCCCATACGAATCTACTTGATTGATGTTAATCTGGGTCAGTTACTGTACAAATATTAGGATTTGTAAGCACCATTTACTGAAGTTAGTTTTCAGAACTATGAAACAAATGTGTATTTCAGGTGGATGAATATTTCTGAGAATAATTTTGTGAAAAGTTTATTATAAATCCACATTTTTGAACAGGGATGAACTTAGGGAGTGTATTTAAGAAACATATATTTCATATTTTAAAAATCAGGACAGTGTGTATATATATATATATATATATATATATATTCATAATTATATATATGTGTATATACATATATATGTGTCTATATATATATATACACACACACACACACACACACAAAACACACACACAGACATTTAAATGTAGTTATATATATGCCAATCGAAGTTCATCATAAAATATATAGCATCCACAGATGCAAAAATATTTATTTTACTGAACAAGGATTTATGTATAATGTTGTTCTACTAGAAAGTTCACCCATAGTTTGAATTTTCAGTTCCAACAGCGTTTAGAGGAGTGATCTCTTCTCACAAGTTGTATCTGCCAAGTCAGTCACCTCACAAAAATGAACGTGTGATACCAGGTAGAATTCTATATAAGCATATAAAAATAAATGTGCTGAATAGGCTACAGAGAAAGGGAGAGGAATTTACATATTTGTTAACTTTAACAACACATGGAGAACTATTTCAATTAAAAACTGACTAGATTTATAACACCTACCCTTTATCATGCAAATGGCAAGTCCAACTATACCCCATGCCTCCTCTAAACTGCTTGTATTTCTATTATGTTTGGGTTGTTTTTCTCCATCATGTTTGGATTAGTAGACAGAGTATAGTAGGGTATGGGTTATTGTCAGGCATTCAGTATATTCAATGGAATATAGGAAAATGAATCCAATGTGTATAAAATATATGCTACACAATTATCTTCCCACTCTCATCCAGAACAATGCCTTTACATTACCTTTACCCCAAGTAAGACACAATTAGAGTAGAAGAGTTTGAAAATCCATGAATGCATATCTGGGGTGGAAACAGTACTAAGAAACAAATAAGTATTTCAGGTGGATGAATATTTCTGAGAATAATCTTGTGAAAAGTTGATTATAAATCCACAACATAAATATGAATGAATTTAGGAAGTGTGTAATAAGACACATATTTCATGTTTTGAAAAATCTTGAGAGTGTATCTATATATATATATATACATATTTATATACACAAACAGAGAGAGACATTAAAAATTGCAATATATATGCCAAACGAAATTCACCATTAAATGTATATCATCCACAGATCCAAATATATTCATTTTACTGAACATTGATTTATGTATAATGTTGTTCAACTAGGAAGCTCACTCACATTTGAATTAAATGTTCAAGCAGCATTTAGGAGGAGTGATCTCTTCTTCCAATTTGTATCTGCCAAATCAGCCACCTCACAAGAATGTACGTGTGGTATCAGGTAGGATTCTATATGTGCATATAAAAATACGTGTGCTGAATAGGCTACAGAGAAAGGGGGACAGGAATTCATTATTTGTTAACTTTAAAAACGCATGGAGAACTATTTCAACAAATAATTGACTAGATTTATAACTGCTACACTATACCATGCAAAAGGCATCTCCAACTATAAAACATACCTCCTCTAAACTGCCTGTATTTCTATTCTGTTTGTGTTATTTTTCTCCATCATATTAGGATTAGTAGTCAGAGTCTAATAGGGTATATGTTAGTTTCAGGGATTCAGCATTTCTAATGGAAAATAGGAAATTGAATCCAATGTGTATGCAAATATGTGCTACACAACATTCTTCCCACTTTCATCCAGAACAATGCCTTGACATTACACTCTCCTCAAGTAAGACACAATTAGAGTATAAGAGTTAGAAAATCTGTGAATATATATCTGGAATGGAGAATACTCAGGAGTTTACAACTTTGGAGGTGGTAGAGAAGATTCTAAAAGTAAGGGAAAGGGTAAACATTCCACAAACATGCAGCTCTGCTGGCCTACATACTTTTTGAGAAACTGCTTCTAAGGGTGGGCACTTGAAATATTTGATGTTCTGAGGAGATTTAGTTCATTTGTAGAGAGACCATCAAAGCTGGGTCTGCATCTATGTTACTTGGAGGACATGGTTTCTTATTATCCAATGAACATGAGGCAGCGGTGCTGAATTCTCTCTTTGTAGGTAAACTATGGACACTGGGGTCTAAGTGTCTTTCAGTGTGGACTGTGAAGCCAATTGGTCATCCTCCACTTTTCGTGGTGTTTCTCGCTGCTCCACTGGGAGTTTGGTATTTGCTTCAAGAAATACAAGGAGTTAAAATGGGACAGAGTGGTAGAGGGAGTTCTTTAAGGTGTGGTGAGTCAGGGTCTTCAGGAGAATGCACCAACCAAGGTTCTATCCCACGTAGATTGCCCCCTTGAGAATAGCAATATGATTCTGAACATTGCAGTGAATCCTCTCCATATAACAAGATGCCTTTACATATATGGGTCTGCTGGCTGCACCATGTCAGTCACAAGCCATTTGGAAGCCAATGGCTGATCCACATGGCCACAACACAGATGTTTTATCAGACAATTGCATACCACTGCTCTAGGCCAACTACTCACATGGCTCCAACTTACTGGCATATCTGTTCTACACCATTTTCATGAAACAAAGTCAATCAAGGCAGTGTCTGGTATACTCAGGATCAGAAACAGGACATCCAAAGTTTTTTCAGTGCCAGCTGAACATGAAAATATCAAAAATTTCATGGTAATTTTCTAGCCATTTTTCACGGATGAAGTTTGCGGCTCTGAGGACTTCAATTAATTCAGGAACCATTAAATGGTGAAGAAGCTAATTTCAATGAAAGCACTGGAGCACTCTCACAGGCATGGTTTCCCTAAGGGTGGCCAAAATGTCACATGAAGCCAGGCCCATTGAGATCTACAATGTGAAGTCCATGTGTGTTTTAAACTCAAATATGGCTGCCAAGTCTTTAAGAAAAATTGTATGTAATATCCGGGCTGAAATTCCCAGTGTTCTGTGGAAATCCAACCTGGGCCTAGATCTCAGGTTCCAAGGGCGACTCTCATGTGTGGCCTCCTAAAATCCCAACACAATTCATGGCAATACTTCTCTGAGGTCAGTTAAAGAACTCAGTCTCTAAGGGGAATCACACCAGAGTTCAAGCCCAGTGGAACAGTCATCTCTTCCAACCGCCACACAAATGACCACAATTAAAACCAAAACACTCCCACATGGTCCTCATCTTCTTCCATATAGACACTCCTTATAACGTCTGGCTGGAGTTTTCAATGAGGTCCACAGCCCAAGTCAGTGTCCAAATTAAGGTCCTGTTCCCCTCATTTGTCTAACATCAAGGTGGCCTGGACACACTTCCTGTAAACCAGGAGTGATCAAATAGGCCTGACATTAATACTGCTCAGCTTTTTCAATTTGAGGCCTTCTGACTCTGTGGTTTAGATTCTTTATGTGAATTTGAGTCATGAGAAAACACAAGCCCCTCTGCAGAGATTTGAAGAACTCATTTGGCCCAAAGGATTCCTATTCTCCCTTGATGGAATTCAGGATCCTAACAGAGGAAGGTAAAAGAATTCATACACAATGAGTGAATATTTGCCATTTTGCTTTTGGATGGACACATGGGATCTTTCTTTTGATCCATCAGGTGCTAAGAATCTAAGCCACTGCCTCACACAGGGCCAAGAGGCTGATTCAGACACATCCTTCTCCAAAGTAATTAAGCAAAGAGCCACAGGTGATGCCCATTCATTTCCATTTGAAAACTGTTTTCTTCAGGGTTCACAAAGGTGTGGCCTGAGGCAAAGACCTTCCTGACACTCAGAGCAACAGAAAAATAGGTAAGCAAAAGGCCCAAAGCAGGGTTTTTCTACTGAGACTTTCTTTGTCACACTGATATCTGAGTTTTCTGAGATGCTTGCTATTCCCTTCAGCTATCCATTATATGGCAATGTCACAGAGCTTGGAGGTGGTACATATCTTGGACAGAAAACCATGAGCCTGCTCTGAAGAGTGGCCAGAATTCAGGAAGAAAACAGGAACTCCGGAAGATAGTAGGTGTTGCCCGTCCCTAAAGCAACCTGCAGTCCACTCATAAATTGGGCAGGATGAATGTTGGCAAGCTTTCTACTAGACAGGACACATCCATTGATGCATTATCTTTTATAATGTCTACAACCACGGACACAGTGGGATACACAGGCATACAAACAATCGCCTTTTCAAATGACTTACTATAAACAGTCCACTCCAAAACAAACAAACCGCCTTTCTTACCTATTCTCAGAACATGAGACTAAACCACAAAATCACAACCACACCCACAACGACACCTCCTTTATTCAAGTAGGTCTGTGACTAATTGGAATGTACTCTGACTGATGGGCCATACTATGTTTCCTTGAAATGGCCTGTCCTTCTCAGATCGGGTATCCTTGGCCAGCACTGTGAAGTTTTCAGGAGCCAGTGGTGAGCCACTACCTGCTTTCTCAGGAAATTCCCCTTTTCAGAGCTCTCCTGGCATTTGGCAATCCTCACATCAGTAGGTACCAAGGAAGACTTACTCTGTCCTTGGTTGTTCCAAACAACTGAGCCCACTGGGAAAGAAACTGGGACTGACTCTGGGTGCCTGGCTTCCTGGATCTTAAGTTCAGAGAAATCCGTCATCAAGGAAGAGGGGTAGGTCACTTCATTCAGGAACTGAATGAGGTTACTGCCGTGGCAACCACTTTGTCCTAACAATTGCTTTCAAGGGTCCCGTGAGATGGAGGCTGCCCCTACTTCCTGTGACACTTTCACAAGTTAGATTGGTATATCAACCATTGGCACCTGGGAACAGCTCTCCACACAGGCCTGGTTTGGTCCATCTTCTCTACATTAAGAAGAGAGAAGCTGATTCAGACACAACCCTTCATCCTGACCAGGTTGTTTGCCATGGAGGATGACTTTTGGTCTCTTAGGTCCTCCATAGCTGCTTACAACTTCTCCAGGAATCATTTCTGCATGGACCTTTGAGTTTCTCAGCATGTGGAAGATCCCCTATATTCCTGTATTGTAAGACCAACTCTATCCCTGCTCTTCTGTAAAGTTAAATTGACTGAACAGTGTATGGTTAGGTTAACTAACATGTTCGATTTGGATTAGGAATCTTTCTGCGCGATGAATAATGGTATTAGGAAACTGCGATATTTACAAGAATATATAGGTGAAATATAAGTATGAAAACAGAAATCTAGCTAAGATATGAAGCCCAAAAGGGCATTGGGCCCTTGATTGGGATACGTAGCTTTGAATTATGTTCTGCACTGATGTGTCAGGTAAATCGATATACAATGGCTTAGGTCCTTGTACCATGGATGATTAAATGTAGAAGAGAACTTCCAGTCAAAAGGGATAGTCGGTAGGATTCGGAAGATTCTCAGTAGGTTTAGAAAGAAGAATGAGTATAGGATTTGGACCAAATGTTGTTTAGCAATAGGGTTTCCGGTAGACAGTGAATGTTAATGTCAGCACAAGTGAAGAGACTGTCACAATGATGAACTGGGGAAAATAGTTAGGAAAGCTGATATCAATAGAGACATTACGAAATCAGGCAAAGTATAAAGTCAGTGATAGGATTAGATATTTTCAACAGGGTTGAGTTTGAATATATAATCTAAGAAAGAAACAAATATGTAGTGACCAATAGGATTGACATTTGACAGCATTAGGCAACCTGGACATGGATGTTTAGTAATCCATGCTCACTTTTCATTTAGTCTTTGCTACAATCTTAAGTGTGACCTTTGCTTTTTTTGGCCAGAATATTACTGTGATAAAACGTACATGTAGATCAGGTGACATGACTCTTTCTTCCACCATTTCTGGCAGCAACATTTTCAAGACGTATAAATTAGTAATGGGGGTAAAAAGAGGTGTACCCTTGTCTGTGCATATAGAGATACTGCATGAATAGACCATACTGTGAATAAATAATATATCTGGTTCTGACTTTAAATAATGGATTGAAATTATATCTGAAAAAATACAGGAAATCTTATATTGACATACAAACATTCATTCCAACCAGTTATATATCTAATGGCCACATTAAGGTTATGGTTTATCATGAAGGGTGTGTGAGTTTTGCTTCAAAAGTGATTATGGAAATCGAAAATAATGTGTTTGGAAAGAAGTCTCATGAAAAGACCAGTCAAGAAACCTGGAGGAATACATGTTTCATGAAGCAGGAAGTGATTGTGAAACAAATGCGTATAAATTTGTGAACTTGTGGATGAAGTATATATTTCCTATGATTTGTAAAAACTGAAGAAATAGTAATGTACCAGTGTTGAATGAAAATAAACGTCAGAATACACATCATGTCCCATACGAATCTACTTGATTGATGTTAATCTGGGTCAGTTACTGTACAAATATTAGGATTTGTAAGCACCATTTACTGAAGTTAGTTTTCAGAACTATGAAACAAATGTGTATTTCAGGTGGATGAATATTTCTGAGAATAATTTTGTGAAAAGTTTATTATAAATCCACATTTTTGAACAGGGATGAACTTAGGGAGTGTATTTAAGAAACATATATTTCATATTTTAAAAATCAGGACAGTGTGTATATATATATATATATATATATATATATATATATATATATATATTCATAATTATATATATGTGTATATACATATATATGTGTCTATATATATATACACACACACACACACACACACACACACACACACACAAAACACACACACAGACATTTAAATGTAGTTATATATATGCCAATCGAAGTTCATCATAAAATATATAGCATCCACAGATGCAAAAATATTTATTTTACTGAACAAGGATTTATGTATAATGTTGTTCTACTAGAAAGCTCACCTATAGTTTGAATTTTCAGTTCCAACAGCCTTTAGAGGAGTGATCTCTTCTCACAAGGTGTATCTGCCAAGTCAGTCACCTCACAAAAATGAACGTGTGATACCAGGTAGAATTCTATATAAGCATATAAAAATAAATGTGCTGAATAGGCTACAGAGAAAGGGAGAGGAATTTACATATTTGTTAACTTTAACAACACATGGAGAACTATTTCAATTAAAAATTGACTAGATTTATAACACCTACCCTTTATCATGCAAATGGCAAGTCCAACTATACCCCATGCCTCCTCTAAACTGCTTGTATTTCTATTATGTTTGGGTTGTTTTTCTCCATCATGTTTGGATTAGTAGACAGAGTATAGTAGGGTATGGGTTATTGTCAGGGATTCAGTATATTCAATGGAATATAGGAAAATGAATCCAATGTGTATAAAATATATGCTACAATATTATCTTCCCACTCTCATCCAGAACAATGCCTTTACATTACCTTCACCCCAAGTAAGACACAATTAGAGTAGAAGAGTTTGAAAATCCGTGAATGCATATCTGGGGTGGAAACAGTACTAAGAAACAAATAAGTATTTCAGGTGGATGAATATTTCTGAGAATAATCTTGTGAAAAGTTGATTATAAATCCACAACATAAATATGAATGAATTTAGGAAGTGTGTAATAAGACACATATTTCATGTTTTGAAAAATCTTGAGAGTGTATCTATATATATATATATATATATATATATATATATATATATATATACATATTTATATACACAAACAGAGAGAGACATTAAAAATTGCAATATATATGCCAAACGAAATTCACCATGAAATGTATATCATTCACAGATCCAAATATATTCATTTTACTGAACATGGATTTATGTATAATGTTGTTCAACTAGGAAGCTCACTCACATTTGAATTATCAGTTCAAGCAGCGTTTAGGAGGAGTGATCTCTTCTTCCAATTTGTATCTGCCACGTCAGCCACCTCACAAGAATGTACGTGTGGTACCAGGTAGGATTCTATATGTGGATATAAAAATACGTGTGCTGAATAGGCTACAGAGAAAGGGGGACAGGAATTCACTTATTTGTTAACTTAAAAAATGCATGGAGAACTATTTCAACAAATAATTGACTAGATTTATAACTGCTACACTATACCATGCAAAAGGCAACTCCAACTATAAAACATACCTCCTCTAAACTGCTTGTATTTCTATTCTGTTTGTGTTATTTTTCTCCATCATATTAGGATTAGTAGTCAGAGTCTAATAGGGTATATGTTAGTTTCAGGGATTCAGCATTTCTAATGGAAAATAGGAAATTGAATCCAATGTGTATGCAAATATGTGCTACACAAAAATCTTCCCACTTTCATCCAGAACAATGCCTTGACATTACATTCTTCTCAAGTAAGACACAATTAGAGGATAAGAGCTAGAAAATCTGTGAATATATCTGGAATGGAGAATTCTCAGGAGTTTACAACTTTGGAGGTGGTAGAGAAGATTCTAAAAGTAAGGGACAGGGTAAACATTCCACAACATGCAGCTCTGCTTGCCTAAATGCTTTTTGAGAAACTGCCTCTAAGGGTGGGCACTTGAAATATTTGATGTTCTGAGGAGATTTAGTTCCTTTGTAGAGAGACCATCAAATCTGGGTCTGCATCTATGTTACTTGGAGGACATGGTTTCTTATTATCCAATGAACATGAGGCAGCGGTGCTGAATTCTCTCTTTGTAGGTAAACTATGGACACTGGGGTCTAAGTGTCTTTCAGTGTGGACTGTGAAGCCAATTGGTCATCCTCCACTTTTCGTGGTGTTCCTCGCTGCTCCACTGGGAGTTTGGTATTTACTTCAAGAAATACAAGGAGTTAAAATGGGACAGAGTGGTGGAGGGAGTTCTTTAAGGTATGGTGAGTCAGGGTCTTCAGGAGAATGCACCAACCCAGGTTCTATCCCACGTAGATTGCCCCCTTGAGAATAGCAATATGATTCTGAACATTGCAGTGAATCCTCTTCATATAACAAGATGCCTTTACATATATTGGTCTGCTGGCTGCACCATGTCAGTCACAAGCCATTTGGAAGCCAATGGCTGATCCACATGGACGCAACACAGATGTTTTATCAGACAATTGCATACCACTGCTCTAGGCCAACTACTCACCAGGCTCCAACTTACTGGCATATCTGTTCTACACCATTTTCATGAAACAAAGTCAATCAAGGCAGTGTCTGGTATACTCAGGATCAGAAGCAGGACATCCAAAGTTTTTTCAGTGCCAGCTGAACATGAAAATATCAAAAATTTCATGGTAATTTTCTAGCCATTTTTCACGGATGAAGTTTGCGGCTCTGAGGGCTTCAATTAATTCAGGAACCATTAAATGGTGAAGAAGCTAATTTCAATGAAAGCACTGGAGCACTCTCACAGGCATGGTTTCCCTAAGGGTGGCCAAAATGTCACATGAAGCCAGGCCCATTGAGATCTACAATGTGAAGTCCATGTGTGTTTTAAACTCAAATATGGCTGCCAAGTCTTTAAGAAAAATTGTATGTAATATCCGGGCTGAAATTCCCAGTGTTCTGTGGAAATCCAACCTGGGCCTAGATCTCAGGTTCCAAGGGCGACTCTCATGTGTGGCCTCCTAAAATCCCAACACAATTCATGGCAATACTTCTCTGAGGTCAGTTAAAGAACTCAGTCTCTAAGGGGAATCACACCAGAGTTCAAGCCCAGTGGAACAGTCATCTCTTCCAACCGCCACACAAATGACCACAATTAAAACCAAAACACTCCCACATGGTCCTCATCTTCTTCCATATAGACACTCCTTATAACGTCTGGCTGGAGTTTTCAATGAGGTCCACAGCCCAAGTCAGTGTCCAAATTAAGGTCCTGTTCCCCTCATTTGTCTAACATCAAGGTGGCCTGGACACACTTCCTGTAAACCAGGAGTGATCAAATAGGCCTGACATTAATACTGCTCAGCTTTTTCAATTTGAGGCCTTCTGACTCTGTGGTTTAGATTCTTTATGTGAATTTGAGTCATGAGAAAACACAAGCCCCTCTGCAGAGATTTGAAGAACTCATTTGGCCCAAAAGATTCCTATTCTCCCTTGATGGAATTCAGGATCCTAACAGAGGAAGGTAAAAGAATTCATTCACAATGAGTGAATATTTGCCATTTTGGTTTTGGATGCACACATGGGACCTTTCTTTTGATCCATCAGGTGCTGAGAATCTAAGCCACAGCCTCACACAGGGCCAAGAGGCTGATTCAGACACATCTTTTTTCAAAGCAATTAAGCAAAGAGCCACAGGTGATGCCCTTCATTTCCTTTTGAAAAAATGTTTTCCTCAGGCTTCCCAAAGGGGTGGCCAGAGGCAAAGACATCCTGAGATTCAGGGCAACAGAACAATAGGTTAGCAAAAGAGCCAAAGCAGGGTTTCTCCACTGAGACTTTTCTGGTCACACTGATATCTGAGTTTTCTGAGATGTTGGCCATTCCCTTCAGATATCCAGTACATGGCCATGTGACAGAGATTGGAGGTGGTACATATCTTGGACACAAACCCAAGAGCCTATTCTGAAGAGTTGTCAGAATTCAGAAAGAAAACAGGGACTTAAAAAGGTAGTAGGTGTTTCCTATCGATATGGAAACCACGCTCCATTCATTAAATGGGCAGGATGAATACTGGAAAGCTTTCTACTAAAGAGGACACATGCATTGATGCATTCTCTTTTATAATGTATACAACCACGGACACAGTGGGATACACAGAAATAGAAACACTCACCATGTAAAACGACTTACTAGAAACAGTTCACTCCAAACCAAAGAAACCTCCTTTTCTACCTATTCTCAGAACAGAGACAAAACCACACACCCACACTCAAAAAGACACCTCCTTCCCCAAAGTAGGGCTGTGATTATCCGGAGTGTCCTCTGACAGGTTTGCCATACTATGTTCCCCGTTAATGGTCTGTCCTGTCTCAGATCTGGTCTCCTTGTCCAACTCTGTAAAGCAGTCAGGAGCCAGGGGTGAGCCACTACATACTTAGTCAGGAAAGGCCCGTGTTCAGATCTTTCCTGGCATTTGGCCATCCTCACATCAGTCAGTACCAAGAAGACTGACTCTGTCCTTGGTGATTCCAAACAAATGAGACCACTTGGACTGGGACTGGGACTGGCTCTGGTGCTTGGTTTCCTTGGTCCCAAGTTCAGAAAGTTCCATCAACAAGGAAGTGAGGTAGGTCACTTCCTTCAAGAACTGAATGAGGTCACTGCCTTGGCAACCACTTTGTCTAACAGTTGCTTCCAAGGGTCCCATGAGATGGAGGCTGCCCCTACTTCCTTTGACACTTTCACAACTTAGAATGGTATATCAACCTTAGGCACCCGGGAACAGCTCTCCACACAAGCCTGGTTTGGTCCATCTTCTCTACATTAAGAAGAGAGAGGCTGATTCAGACACAACCCTTCATCCTGACCAGGTTGTTTGCCATGGAAAATGACTTTTTGTCTCTCAGGTCCTTCATTGCTGCCTACATCTTCTCCAGGGATCATTTCTGCATGGACCCTTGAGGTTCTTAACAGGTGGAGCATCCCCTACATTCCTGTATTGTAAGAACAATCTGTCTCTGCTCTTCTGTAAAGTTAGATTGAGTGAACAGTGTATGGTTAGGGTTAATTTCATGTTCGATTTGGGTTAGGAATCATTCTGCTGGATGAATAATGGTATTGGGAACCTGTGATATTTATAAGAATATCGAGGTTAAATATATGTATGAAAACAGAAATTAAAGTAAGATTTGAATCCCAGAAGGGCTTTGGGCAGTTGATTGGGATATTTAGCTTTGAATTGTGCACATATGTCTCAAATAAATGGATATACAATGGCAGAGGAACTTGAACCTTGGATGATTGAATGCTGAAGAGAACATCCAGTCAAAAGGGATTGTCGGTAGGATTAAGAAGATAGTCGTTATGTTTAGCAGGTAGAGTTAGTATAGGATATGTAACAAAAGTTCTTTAGCAATTTTTTTTCGGGCAGTGAGTGAATATAAATGTCAGCACATATGAAGAAATCAGACACAATGATGAAATGGGGAAAATTTGTAGAAAAGCAGATATCAATAGAGACATTAGGAAATCAGGCAAAGTATAAAGTGAGTGATAGGATAAGACATTTTCAACAGGGTTGAGATTGAATATCTAATCTTAGGAAGAAACAAATATGTAGGTCACCAATAGGATTGACATTTGAGAGCATTAGGCAACATGGACATGGATGTTGTTAGTAATCCATGTTCACTTTCCATTTAGACTTTGGTACAATCCTAAGTGGGACCTTTGCATTTTGTTTCCAGAATATTACTGTGATAAAATGTGTATGTAGATCAGATGACATGATTATTTCTTCCACCATTTCTAGGAGCAGTATTTTGAAGACGTATAAATTAGCATTGGGAGTAAAAAGAGGTGTACCCTGTTTCTATGAATATACAGATAATGCAGGAATAGACCTTAATTTCAATAAATAATATAACTTGTTCCACTTTAAGTAATGGATTGAATTGATATCTGAAAATATATAAGAAATCTTATATTGATATGCAATCATTCATGACAACCAGTTATACACCTAATGTTAATATTAGGTTACGGTTTATCATGAAGTTTGTGTGAGTTTTGCTTCAAAAGTGATTATGGAAATCGAAAATAATGTGTTTGGAAAGAAGTCTCATGAAAAGGCCAGTCAAGGAACACCGAGGAATTCATGAGTTCTGAAGAATGAAGTGATTGAAATTGAAAAAAATGACGATAAATTTGCTTACTTGTGGATGAAATATTATAATATGATGTGAATAAACTGAAGAAATAGTAATGTACAAGTGTTGAATAAAAATGAACATCAAAATACACATCATGTCCCACAGGAATCTACTCGCATTGATGTTAAACTGTGTCAGTTACTGTAGAAATATTAGGATTTCTTTGCACCATTCACCAAAGATAGTTTTCTTTTTTTTTAATTTTTATTTATGCTTGTTCAAAACATTACATAGTTCTTGATATATCATATTCCACACTGTGTTTCAAGTAGGTAATGAACTCCCATTTTTACCCCGTAAACAGATTGCAGAATCACATCAGTTACACATCCATTGATTTACATATTGCCATACTAGTGTCTGTCGTATTCTGCTGCCTTTCCTAACCTCTACTATCCCCCTCCCCTTACCTCCCCTCCCCTCTTCTCTCTCTACCTCTTTACTGTAATTCATTTCTCCCCCTTGTATAATTTTTTCCTTTCCCTCACCTCCTCTTGTATGTAATTTATATAACCCTGAGGGTCTCCTTTTATTTCCATGCAATTTCCCTTCTCTCTCCCTTTCCCTTCCTCCTCTCATCCCTGTTTAATGTTAATTTTCTTCTAATTCTATTCGTCCCTACTCTGTTCTTAGTTACTCTCTTTATATCAATAAAGACATTTGGCATTTGGTTTTACGGATTGGCTAGCTTCACTTAGCATAATCTGCTCTAATGCCATCCATTTCTCTGCAAGTTATATCATTTTGTCATTTTTTAATGCAGAGTAATATTCCATTGTGTATAAATGCCACATTTTTTATCCATTCATCTATGGAAGTGCATCTAGGTTGGTTCCACAGTCTTGCTATTGTAAATTGTGCTGCTATGAACATCAATGTATCAGTGTCCCTGTAGCATTTTTTTAGGTCTTTAGGGAATAGACTGAGAAGGGGAATACCTGGGTCAAATGGTGGTTCCATTCCCAGTTCTACAAGAAATCTCCATACTGCTTTCCAATTTGGCTGCACCAATTTGTAGTCCCACCAGCAATGTACAAGTTTACCCTTTTCTCCACATCCTCACCAGCACTTGTTGTTGTTTGAGTTCATAATAAATATCTGGAATGGAAAATGCTCAGGAGTTCACAACCTTGAAGGTGGTAGAGGAGTTTCCAAAAGTAAGGGACAGGGTAAATACCACAAACATGGAGCTGTGTCGGCCTTAAGACTTCTTGAGAAAATGCCTCTGAGGTTGGGCACTTGAAATATATGTTGTTGTCAGGAGCTTTAGCTTCCTTTGTAGTGAGACCATCAAAGCTGAGTCTGCATCTATGTGACCTGAAGAACATGGTTTTTTATTTTCCTATAAACACGAGGCAGCAGTGCTGAATTCTCTCTTTGTAGGCAAACTGGGGCTACTGGGGTCTATGTGTCTCCCCGTTTGGACTGTGAAGCCATTTGATCATCCTTCACATTTCGTCATGTTATTTGATGCTGCACTGAAAGTTTGGTATTTACTTTACGAAATAAAGGAGTTTAACTGCGATACAGTGCTGCAGGGAGTTCTGTCACATGTTGTGGTCAGGATCGGCAGGAGAATGTACCAAGCAGGCTTCTATCACACATAGTTGCCCCCTTGACCATAGCAATATGATTCTGAACATTGCCCTGAAACCTCTCCATTCAACAAGATGCCTTTACATCCAAAGGTCTGCTAGCTGCACATGTCAGTCACAAACCATTTCTAAGCCAATGGCAGATCCACGTGGCCGCACCACAGATGTTTTTTCACACACCTACACTCTACTGCTCTTGGCCCACTACTCAGCAGGCTCCAACTTACTGGCATCTCTTTTCTACACCATTATCATGAAACTCAGTCAAACCAGACACTGTCTTGTATACTCATGATAAGCACCAGGACATCAAATGGATTTCCAGTACCAGCTGGTCATGGAAATTTCAAAAATTTCATGGTATTTTCTAGCCATTTTTCAAGGATGAAGTTGGAGGTACTGTGGGTTTCAATTCATTCAGGAACCATTAAATGTTGAGGAAGCTCATTTCAATGGAAGCTCTACAGAACTCTCACAGGCAAGTCCTCCAAAAGAGTGGCCCAATGTCACATAAAGCCAGCCACATTGAGGTCTACAATGTGAGGTCCATGTGTGTTTTGACTCTCAACTATTGCTTCCAAGTTTTTCAGAATATAATCAAGTGATATCCTCGCTGAGATTCCCAGTGCTCTGTGGAAAGCCACCCTGGGCCTAGATCTCAGTTTCCAAGGGTGACTCTCATGTGTGGCCTCCGAAAATCCCAACACAATCCATGGCAATACTTCTCTAAGGTCAGTTCCAGAACTCAGTCTCCAAGGGGAATCCCACAAGAGTTGAAACCCAGGTGGACACAGTCATCTTTTCCAACTGCCACACAAATGACCACAATTGAAACCAAAACACTCCCACATGGCCCTCATGTTTTTCCATATAGACACTCATCATAACCTCTCACTGGAGGTTTCCATGAGGGGCGCAGACCAAGACACCGTCCAAAATAAGCTCCCTTGCCCCTAATTTGCCGAAAGTCAGGGTGGCCTGCACACCCTTCCTGTGAACCAGAACTGATCAAATAGGGATGTAGTTAATACTGTTCTGCTTTTCCAATTTGAGGCCTACTGACTGTCAGGTATAGATTCTTTATGTGATTTGGAGTCATCAGCAAACCCAAGCACTTCTGCAGGGGTTCAAAGAACTCATTTGAACTAAAGGATCCTGATTCTTACTTGATGAAGGTCAGGAATCTAATAGAGGAAGTCAAGAGACTCATTTGCCATTTCTGTTTTGAGTGCACACATGGAATCTATCTTTAGATGCATCAGGTGCTGAGAATCTAAGCCACAACCTCACACAGAACCAAGAGGCTGATTCAGACACATCCTTTTACAAAGCAATTAAGCAAAGAGCAACAGGTGATGCCCATTCATTTTCATTTGAAAACTGTTTTCTTCAGGCTTCACAAAGGGGTGGCCAGAGGCAAAGACCTTCCTGACATTTAGGGCAACAGAAAAACAGGTAAGCAAAAGACCCAAAGCAGGGTTTCTCCACTGAGACTTTCCTGGTCACACTGATATCTGAGTTTTCTGAGATGCTCCCCATTCACTTTAGCTATCAAGTACATGGTCATGTCACAGAGCTTGGAGGTTGTATATATCTTGGACACAAAACCATGAGCCTATTCTGGAGAGTGGCCAGAATTCAGGAAGAAAACAGGATCTTAGGAAGATAGTAGGTTTTGCCCATCCAGAAGGCAAGCCGCGGTCCATTCATCAATTGGGCAGGATGAATGCCAGGAAGCTTTCTACTAGACAGGACACATCCATTAATTCATTCTCTTTTCTAATGTCTACAACCACAGACACAGTGGGATACACAGACATAGAAACACTCACATGTCAAACGACTTACTAGAAACAGTGCAATCCAAACCAAACAAACCGCATTTTCTACCTATTCTCAGAACATGTGACAAAACCACAAAACCACAACCACTCCCACCAAGGCACCTCCTTCCCCCAAGTAGGTCTGTGAGTATCCAGAGTGTCCTCTGACTGGTGGGCCATACAATGTTCTCCCGAAATGTCCTGTCCTGACTCAGATCTGGTCTCCTTGGCCAACTCTGTGAAGTTGTCAGGAGCCAGCGGTGAGCCACTACCTGCTTTCTAAGAAAAGGTCCCTCTTCAGAGCTCTCCTGGCCTTTGGCTATCCTCACATAGGTAGGTACCAAGAAAGACTGACCATGTCCTTGGTAAAACCGAACAAGTGAGCCCACTGGGACTGGGACTGGGACTGGCTCTGGGTGCCTGTCTTCATGGATCCCAAGTTCAGAGAATTCCTTCACCAAGGAAGTGACGTAGGTCACTTCCTTCAGGAACTGAATAAGGTTACTGCCTTGGCAACCAATTTGTCCTAACAGTTGCTTCCAAGAGTCCAATGAGTTGGAGGCTGCCCCTACTTCCAGTGAAACTTTCACAATTTTGCATGGTATATCAACCATAGGCACCCAAAAAAAGCTCTCCAGATAGGCGTGGTTTGGTCCATCTTCTATACATTAAGAAAAGAAATGTTGATTCAGACACATCCCTTCATGCTAACCAGGTTGTTTGTCATGGAAGATGACTTTTGCTCTCTGACGTCATTCATAGCTGCCTACATTTAATCCTGGGATCATTTCTTTAATGACCTTGGAGGTTCTCAGCAAGTGGAAGATCCCCTAATTTCTGTATTGAAGGACCAACTCTGTCCCTGCTCTTCAGTAAAGTTAGATTGAGAGAACAGTGTATGGTCAGGGTTAATAACATGTTCCATTTGGGTTAGGAATCATTCTGCGGGATGAATTATGGTATTGGGAACGTGTGATATTTATAAGAATATAAGTGAATTATAAGTATGAAAACAGACATCTAGGTAATATTTGAAGCAAAGAATTGCATTGGACCCTTAGCTGGGATTCTTAGCTTTGAATTATATTCTGCACAGATGTCTCAGATAAATCGATATACAATGGCATAATTACTTGTACCTTGGTTTATTGAATGTTGAAGAGAACATCCAGTCAAAAAGGGATAATTTGAAGGATTAGTAAGATAGTTGGTAGGTTTTGAAAGAAGAGTGAGTATAGGATTTGGATAAAAAGATCTTTAGCTGTAGGGTTTCGGATAGAGTGAATGTAATTGTCAGCACATGTGGAGAGTCTGTCAAAAGGATGAACTGGGGAAAAAAGTAGGAATGCAGATATCAATTGACATTAGGATATCAGGCAAAGTATAAAGTGAGTGATAGAATTATACATTTTCAACAGGCTTGAGTTTGAATATATAATCTTAGGAAGAAACAAACATGTAGTCACCAATAGGATGAACTTTTGAGAGCATTAGGCAACATGGACATGGATGTTTTCCGTAATCCATGCTCACTTTTCATTTAGGCTTTGGTACAAACATAAGTTTGACCTCTTCTTTCTGTGTGCAGAATACTACTGTGGTAAAATGTATATGTAGATCAGGTGACATGAGTATTTCTTCCACCATTTCTGGGAGCAATATTTTGAAGACGTATAAATTATTTTTGGAGGTAAAAATGGTGTACACTGTGTCTATAATTATAGAAATAATGCATGAATAGACCATACTGTAAATAAATATTATAACTGGTTCTAACTTTAAATAATGGATTGAATTGATATCTGAAAATATACAGAAAATCTTACATTGATATACAATCCTTCATTCCAACCAGTAATATATCTAATGGTTATATCAGCATTATGGTTTTTCATGAAGAATGTGTGAGTTTTGCTTCAAAAGTGATTATGGAAATCGGAAATAATGTGTTTGGAAAGAAGTCTCATGAAAAGACCAGTCAAGAAACCTGGAGGAATACATGTGTTTTGAAGCAGAAAGTGATTGAAAGTGAAACAAATGCCTATATATTTGTGAACTTGTGGATCAAATATATATCCTATGATGTGCATAAACTGAAGAAATAGTAATGTACCACTGTTACATAAAAATGAACGTCAAAATACACATCATGTCCTCTCCCACAGGAATCTACTTGCATTGATGTTAAACTGGGTCAGTTATTGTAGAAATATTAGGATAATGCCGCAGTCTTGCTGGGCACAATCAGGAGCCACTTGCCAAAAGAAACGAACTTTATTTTTAGAACCACACACGCCAAACAAAACAGCCTCTCAGGAAAAACCTTCAGAGCCCCAACTGCCACCACTGGCTTCCCAAAACCTCTCCCTCCCACATGAGCCTCTCTCCGCCTCCCACAATCCTCCTGCTCTTGAGGCCGATTGGCTGGGTCATGTGGGCAAAGTCAAAAAAAGTCCCCCAATGAGCAGTTTTGTGGTCTGAAAGGGCAGGGAAACAGCCCATTGAGCATCACCGCAGAGGAGCCAATCAGCTAGTTGTTGCTGGGGCCGCTGTGAGCCAATCATCAGCCGGCAGCTGGAAGTTTGCTGGCAGCAGGAATTTTGCTGGGGCCCCTTCTGCTGTGGCTCTCAACATCTTCCCCTCTCTGTTTAAACAACACGCATGTGGCTTAGGGACCGTGCCTGCCTTAGGTTGTCCAATAGTACATATGGTCTTTACCCGTTAAGTTGGTACCATTGCAATTGGATCTTACCCGTCACTGACTACCCGTCCAGTATAGAGCCACACCTGTGGAGAGGTCTTTGTACCAGCGGGGGTGGGTGAGGTTCTTTGCCTCACCTCTGTTGGCCCCCCCAAATTTTAGCTGGACGATCATGACACGCAGAAGGGAGGAAGATACACCAAGCCAATTGACGGCTCCTTTTGGAAAAATTGTACCACCGATGACATCATCAGCAAATATACCCCAACACTACGACAAGTCGCTTCACCAACAGATAGTTCACAATGCATTTAGGTGAGTTCACATGTGTCCAGGCAAGTTCTGCAAGCAGTACAGGGATGGCTATTGCAGAAGCTGTAGATTGGAATTATCTTTGATTTCACCTGCACTGGGATGAAGATAGGAACTCTGGCAATAATGTCTAAAGAAAAAAATTATGTAACATTCCAGAAGGCACTAAAACCAAAAAAAAAAAACAAACATATGTAACATTCCAGAAGGCACATCAAAAACCAAAATGGCCCAAAAAGCATTCATTGAGGATGAAGTCTCTCACCTTCCTCTGTAAGGTTCCTGACCTCCATAAAATGAGAATAGGGATTTATTGGGTCAAATGAGTTCTTCAAAACCCTGCAGAGGGTAGCCAATGGGTTATTGGGTTTTTTCATTACTCCAATTCACATCAAGAATCTATACTCCACAGACAGTAGGCCTCAAATTAGAGAAGCAGAGCAGTACTAAAGTCAGGGTTATTTGATCACTCCTGATTCACAGAATGGGTCTCCAGGCCACCTTGACTTTAGGCAAATGAGAGGAAAGGGAGATTATTTTGGACACTGTCTTGGGCTGTGCCCCTCAAGGAAACGTCAAGCCAGAGGTTATGATGAGCGTCTATATGGAAGAAGATGAGGGCCATTTGGGAGTTTTTTGGTTTTCCTTGTGGTCATTTATGTGGCAGTCGGAAGAGATGACTGGGTCCACCAGGGCTTGAACTCTGGTGTGATTCCCCTTAGAGACTGAGTTCTGGAACTTACCTCAGAGAAGTATTGCCATGATTTGTGTTGGGATTTTAGGCGGCCACCCATGAGAGTCGCCCGTTGAAACTGAGATCTAGGCCCGGGGTGGCTTTCCACAGAGCACTGGGAATCTCAGACAGAATATCATATGATATTATTTTGAAATACTTGCCAGACATAGTTGAGAGTCAAAACACACATGGACCTCACATTGTAGACCTCAATTGGCCTGGCTTCATGTGACTATTTGGCCACTCTTTGGAAAGCCTTGCCTGTGAGAGTTCTCCAGAACATTCCTTGAAATGAGCTTCCTCAACATTGAATAATTCCTGAAAGAATTGAAACAAATAATGCCTCCAACTTCATCCTTGTAAAATGGCTAGATAAATACCATGAAATTTTTGAAATTCGCATGATGAGGTGGCACTGGAGAACCTTTGATGTTCTGTTGCTCATCATTAGTGTACCAGACAGTGCCTAGATTGATTGGGTATAATGAAAGTGGTGTAGAACAGAGATGCCGGTTAGATGGAGACTGCGGAGTATTTGGCTCAGAACTGTGGTGTGCAGGTGTGTGATAAAATATTTATGGTGGTGCCATGTGGATCTGCCATTGATTTCCAAATGGCTTTTAGCTGACATGGTGCACCCAGCAGACCCTTATATGCAAAGGCATCTTGTTATATGGAGAGGTTTCAGGGCAATGTTCAGAATCAGGTTGCTATGGTCAAGGGGGCAAGCTATGTGGGATAGAAGCCGGATTGGTGCGTTCTCCTGGAGACTCTGACCCACCACATGTCACAGAACTCCCTCCAACACTATGTCCCAGTTGAACTCCTTGTATTTCTTGAAGCAAATACCAAACTCCCAGTTCAGCACCAAGAAACACCATGAAAATTGAAGGATGACTAAATGGCTTCATCGTCCACACAGTTAGACACTTTGGCCCAGTGGCCTCTGTTTACCTACAAAGAGAAAAATCAGCACTGCTGCCTCAGGTTCATTGGAAAATAAGAAACCATGTTCTCCAGGTCACATAGATTCAGACCCAGCTTTGATGGTTTCACTTCAAATGAAGACAAAGCTACTGACAACAACATATATTTCAAGTGCCACACCTCAGAGGCAGTTTCTCCAGAAGTCTTTTTTCCAGCAGACCTCCATGGTTGTGGAGTGTTTACCCAGTTCCTTACTTCTGGAAACTCCTCTACCTGCTCCCAGGTTGAGAACTCCTGAGAATTTTCCATTCCAGATATGTATTCACAGATTTTCTTACTCTTCTCCTCTAATTGTGTCTCACTTGGGGCAAAGGTAATGTCAAGGCATTGTTCTAGGTGAGAGTGGGAAGATTATTGCGTAGCACATATTTGCATACACATTGGATACATTATCCTATTTTCCATTTGAAATACTGAATTCCCGACACTAACCCATACCCTACTAGACTCTGACTACTTATCCTAAAATGATGGAGAAAAAGAAACCTAACAGAATAGAAATACAGGCCTTTTGTAGGAGGCATGGTGTATACTTGGATTTTCCTTCTCCTTTATCAAGGATATGTGTTATGAATCTAGTCAACTTTTCATTGTAAAATTTCTCCATGAGTTTTCAAAGTTAACACATATGTAAATTCCTGTCTCCTTTTCTCTGTAGCCTCTTTAGAACATGTATATTTTTATGCATATATAGACTCCTACCTGGTAACACACGTACATTCTTGTGAGCTCACTGACTTTGGAATATACAAATTATGAGAATAGATAACTTCCCCTAAATACTGATGGAACTGAAAATTCAACCTATGGGTGAGCTTCCTAGTGAACAACATCATACATAAATCCATGTTCAGTAAAATGAATATTTTTAGATATGTGGATGATATATATTTCATGATAAATTTTGATTGGCATATATATTGCTACATTTTATTGTTGTGTGTGTGTGTATATGTATATATATGTATATATATATGTATATATATATATATATGTATATATATATATATATATATATATATATATATATTCACGAGATTTTCCAGATTTTCCAAAATATGAAATAAATGTGTCTTATTATACACTCCCTAAATTCATTCAAGTTCATGTATGTGGATTTAAAATCAACATTTTACATGATTATCATCAGTCTGGCTGGGCACAATTCAGGAGCCAACTGTCAAAAGAAACAAACTTTATTTTTAGAACCACACAAACCAAACAAAACAGCTTCTCAGGAAAAACCCTCAGAGCCCAACTGCCACCACAGTCTTCCCACAAGCCTCTCCCTCAACCACAAGCCTCCTCCTTTTGAGGCCGATTGGCTGGGTCACATGGGCGGAGCCAAAAAAGTCCACCAATGAGCAGCTCCGTTGTCTGAAAGGGCAAGGAAACATCCCATTGAGCATCACCACAGAGGAGCCAATCAGCTAGATGTTGCTGGGGCCTCTGTGAGCCAATCATCCACTGGCAGTCTGAATGGGCGGGGAAACAGCTCAATGAGCATCTGCAGTGAGCATCACCACAGAGGAGCCAATGAGCTAGATGTTGCTGGGGCCGCTGTGAGCCAATCATCAGCCGGCAGCTGGAAGTTTGCTGGCAGTTGGAGGTTTCCTGGGGCCCCTTTGGCTGTGGCTCTCAACATCTCCCCCTCTCTGTTTAAACAACAAGCATGTGGCTTAGGGACCATGCCTGCCTTTGGTTGTTCAAAACTACATATGGTCCTTACTGGAGAACCTTGGCTGTGGCTATCAACAGGATTTGTATGTACCATTCACTGAAGTTAGTTTTCAGTACTAGGAAACAAATATGTATTTCAGGTGGATAAATATTTCTGCGAAAAATCTTTTGAAAAGTTGATTTTAAATCCACATACTTGAACATAAATGAATTTAGGGAGTGTAAATAAGATACATATATTTCATATTTTGAAAAATCTGGAGAGTGTGTGGGTGTGTGTGTGTATACACACACACACACACACAGATATTAAAATGTAGCAACATATATGCAAATCGAAATTCACCATGAAATATACATCAATCACAGATCCAAAAATATTCAATTTTCTTAACAGGGATTTATGTATAATGTTGTTCTACTAGGAAGCTCACCCATTATTTGAATTTTCAGTTCCAACAGCGTTTAGGAGGAGTGATGTCTTCTCACAAATTGTATCTCCCAAGTCAGTCACCTCACAAGAATGTAGGTGTGACACCAGGTAGGATTTGATATGTGCATATAAAAATACATTGCTGAATAGGCTACAGACAAAGGGAGACAGGAATTCACATATTTGTTAACTTTAAAAACACATGGAGATCTATTTCAATTAAAAATAGACTGGATTTATAACACCTAACATTTATCATGAAAAAGGCAAGATCAACTATACACCATGCCTCGTCTGAACTGCTTGTATTTCAATTCTGTTTGTGTTACTTTTCTGCATCATATTAGAATTAGTAGTCAGAGTCTAGTAGGGTATGGGTTCGTGTCAGGGATTCAGTATTTCGAATGGAAAATTGGAAAATGAATCCAATGTGTATGCAAATATGTGCTACACACAAAAAATTCCCACTCTCATTCAGAACAATGGCCTGAAATAACCACGCCCCATGTAAGAAACAATTAGAGGAGAAGAGTTAGAAAATCTGTGAATACATACGTAGAATGGAAAATGCTCAGTAGTTCACAACCTTTGAGGTGGAAAAAGACGTTTCCAAACCTTAGGGACAGGGTAAAACTCCACAAACATGGAACTCTGCTGGCCTAAACACTTCTGGAGATACTGACAATGAGGTTGGGTACTTGAAATATATGTTGTTGTCAGAACCTTTAGCTTCCTTTGTAGTGAGACCATCAAACTTGGGTCTGCATTTTTGTGACCTGGAGGACATGAATTCTTATTGTCCAATGAACATGAGGCAGCAGTGCTGAATTCACTCTTTGTAGCTAAACTGTGGCCACTGGGGGATAAGTGTCTCCCCGTCTGGAATTTGAAATCATTTGGTCATGCTCCACTTTTCGTGGTGTTTCTTGCTGCTGCAGTGGGTGTTTTGTATTTGGTTCATGACATACAAAGAGTTAAACTGGGACACAATGCTGGAGGGAGTCCTGTAACGTATGGTGTGTCAAGGTCTGCAGGAGAATGCACCAACCAGGCTTCTATCCCCCATTGCTTGCCCCCTTTACCATAGGAACTTGATTCTGAATATTGCCCTGAAAACTCTCCATGTAACATGATGCCTTTACATACAAAGTTCTGCTAGCTGCACCATGTCAGTCACAAGCCATTTGAAAGCCAATGTAAGATCCACATGACCCCACCACAGATGTATTGTCACACACCTGCACACAACTGCTCTAGGCCCACTACTCAGCAGGCTCCAACTTACTGGCATCTCTGTTCTACACCATTTTCATGAAACGCAGTCAATGAAGGCATTTTCTGGTACACTCATGATCAGCAACAGGACATCCAAAGGTTCTCCAGTGCCACCTGGTCATGGGAATTTCAAAATTTGGTGGTAGTTATCTAGCCATTTTTGAAGGATGAAGTTGGAGGCACTGTGGGTTTAAATTCATTCAGGAGCCATTAAATATTGAGTAAGCTCATTTCGATGAAAGCTCTGGAGAACTCTCACAGGAAAGGCTTCCCAAAGAGTGGCCCAAGGTCACATGAAGCCAGGCCCATTGAGGTCTACAATGTGAGGTCCATGTGTGTTTTGACTCTCAACTATGGCTGTCAAGTCTTTCAAAATAAAATCATGTGATATCCTTGCTGAGATTCTCAGTGCTCTGTGGAAAGGAACCCTGGGCTTAGATCTCAGTTTCCAAGGGTGACTCTCATGCATGGCCTGCTAAAATCCCAACACAATTCATGGCAATACTTCTCTGAGGTCAGTTCCAGAACTCAGTCTCTAAGGTAAATCACACCTGAGTTCAATCCCAGGTGGACCCAGTCATCTCTTCCAAACGCCACACAAATGACCACAATTAAAACCAAAACACTCCCACATGGCCCTCATCTTCTTCCATATAGACACACATCATAACCACTGGCTGGTGGTTTTCATGAGTTGCGCAGCCTAAGACAGTATCCAAAATAAGCTCCCTTGCCCCTCATTTGCCTAAAGTCATGGTGGCCTGGACACCCTTCCGGTGAACCATGAGTGATCAAAAAGGCTTGCTGTTAATACTGCTTCGATTTTTCAATTTTAGGCCTACTGACTCTTCGGTTTAGATTCTTAATGTTAAATGGAGTCATGAGAAAAACCAAGCACCTCTGGGCTAGCCTCTTCAGGGCTTTGAAAAACTCATTTGACCAAAAAGATCTTGATTCTCACTTGATGGAGGTCAGGATCCTTAGAAGAATTCGAGAGACTTCATCCACAATGACTGCTCTTTTGGCCATTTTGGTTTTGGATACACAAGAGATCTTTCTTTAGATCCCTCAGGTTCTGAGAATCTAGGCCACAGCCTCACAGGGGGCCAAGAGCCTGAATCAGACACATCCCATTCCAAAGCAATTAAGCAAAGAGCCACAGGTGATGCCCATTTATTTCCATTTGAAAACTGTTTTCTTCATGCTTCACAAAGGGGTGGCCTGAGGCAAAGATGTTCCTGACATTCAGTGCAACAGAACAATAGGTAAGCAAAATTCCCAAAGCAGGGTTTCTCCACTGAGACTCTCCTGGTCACACTGATATCTGAGTTTTCTGAGATGATCACCATTCCCTTCAGCTATGTAGTACATGGCCATGTCACAGAGCTTGGAGGTGGTACATATTTTGGACACAAAACCATCAGTCTATTCTGGAGAGTGCCCACAATTCAGGAAGAAAACAGGAACTTAGGAAGATAGTAGGTGTTGCCCATCTATAAGACAAGCCACAGTCCATTCATAAATCGGGCAGGATGAATGCTGAGAAGATTTCAACTAGACAGGACTCATCCATTGATGCATTTTCTTTTCTAATGTCTACAACCAGGGGCACAGTGGGATACACTGATATCCAAACACATGCCTTGTCAAACGACTTACTACAAACAGGTCCCACCAAAACAAACAAACCGCCATTCCTACCTATTCTCAGAACATGAGACAAATTCACAAATCCCCACCCACACCCACAAAGACATCTCCTTCCCCCAAGTAGGTCTGTGACTATCTGGAGTTTCCACTGACTCGTGGGCCATAGTATGTTCCAAATAAATGGCCTTCCTGTCTCAGACCTGCTTTCCTTGTGCAACTCTGTGAATTTGTCAGGAGCCAGCAGTGTGCCACTACCTGCTTTCTCAGGAAAAACCCTCTTCAGAGCTTTCCTGCGTTTTGGACATCCTCACATCAGTAGGTACCAAAAATGAATGTCTGTGTCCTTGGTAAATCCAAACAAGGAGACCACTGGGACTGGGACTGGACTGGCTATGGGTTCCTGTCTTCCTGGATCCCAAGTTCAGAGAGTTCCAACACCAAAGAAGTGATGTGAGGTCACTTCCCTTCAGGAACTGAATCAGATCACTGCCTTGGCAACCTCTTTGTCCTAACAGTTGCTTCCAAGGCTACCATGAGAAAGAGACTGCCCCTACTTCCTGTGACACTTTCACAATTTAGAATGCTATATCAACCATAGGCACCCGGGAGCAGCTCTCCACACAGGCCTGGTTTGGTCCATCTTCTCTACATTAAAAAGAGAGAGGCTGATTCAGAAACAACCCTTCATTCTGACCATGTTGTTTGTCAGGGAAGATGACTTTTGCTCTCTCAGGTCCTTCATAGCTGCCTACATCTTCTCCAGTGATCATTTCTGCATGGAATTTTGTGGTTCTCAGCAGGTGGAAGATCCCCTACATTCCTATATTGTAAGACCAACTTTGTCCCTGCTCCTCTGTAAAGTTAGATTGAGGGAACAGTGTATGGTTAGGGTTAATAACATGTTCGATTTGGGTTAGAAATTATTCTGCTGGATGAATAATTGTACAAGAATAATGAGGTGAAATGTATGTAGGAAAACAGAAATCTAAGTAAAATTTGAAGCCCAGAAGGGGATTGGGCTTCAAGGGATTGTGATACTTAGCATTGCGATCAAGGGATTGTGATACTTAGCATTGAATTATGTTCTGCAGAGATGTCTCAGAGAGATCGATATACAATGGCATAAGACCCTGTACCTTGGATTATTGAATGTAGAAGAGAACATCCAGTCAGAAAGCGTTAATAGGTAGGATTAGGAAGATAGTCAGTAGGTTTAGGAGGAAGAGTGATTATAGGATTTGGAACAAAAGTTTCTTAGCAATAGGGTTTCGATTAGAGTGTGAATGGAAATGTCAGCACATGTGAAGAGTCAGTCACAATGATGAACTGGGGAAAATATGTAGGAAAGCAATCAATAGAGACATTATGAAATCAGGAAAAGTATAAAGTGAGAGAAAGGATTAGATGTTTTCAACAGGGTTGAATTTGAATATATAATCTTAGGAAGAAACAAATATATTGTCACAAATAGGATTGATTTTTGAGAGCATTAGGCAACTTGGACATGGATGTTTTTAGTAATCCATATTCACTTTACATTTAGGCTTTGGTACAAACATAAGTGTGACCTTTTCTTTTTGTGTCCAAATATTACTGTGATAAAATGTATATGTAGATAAGGTGACATGAGTATTTCTTCCATCATTTCTGAGACCAATAATTTGAAGACGTATAAATTAGTATTGGGTTTACAAAGAGGTGTACCCTGTGTCTATGAATATAAAGAAAAAGCATGAATAGACTGTACAGTGAATAAATAATATAACTGGTTTCACTTTAAATCATGGATTGAATTGATATCTGAAAATATATAAGAAATATTATATTGATACAAAATCATTCATTCCAACCAGTTATACATCTAATGGTAATATTGGGGTTATGGATTATCATGAAGGGTGTGTGAGTTTTGCTTCAAAAGTGATTATGGAAATCGAAAATAATGTATTTGGAAAGAAGTCTCATGAGAAGACCAGTCAAGAAACATGAAGGAATACATGTGTTTCGAAGGAGAAAATGATTGAAAGTGAAACAAATGCCTATAATTTTGTAACTTGTGGATGAAATATATATCTTATAATGTGCATAAACTGAAGAAATAGTAAAATACCAGTGGTGAATAAGAATGAACATAAAAATACACATCATGTCCCATAGGAATCTACTTGCATTAATGAGAAACTGGGTCAATTATTGTAGAAATATTAGGATTTGTATTCATGATTCACTGAAGTTAATTTTCAGTAATAGGAAACAAATAGTATTTCAGGTGGTTGAATATTTCCGAGAATAATCTTGTGAAATGTTGACTATAAATCCTCATACATGAACTAGAATGAAATTAAGGAGTGTATAATAAGACACATATATTTAATATTTTAAAACATCTGGAGTGTGTATACACACACACACACACACACACATTAAAAAGTAGTAGTATATATGCCAATCGAAATTCATCATGAAATATATATCATCCACAGATCGAAAAATATTCATTTTCCTGAACATGGAATTATGTATAATATTGTTCAACTAGGAAGCTCACACAGAGGATGAATTTTCAGATACCACAGTGTTTAGGAGGAGTGATCACTTCTCACAATTTGTATCTGCCAAGTCAGACACCTGACAAGGATGTACGTGTGATACCAGGTAGGATTCTATATATGCATATAAAAATAGATGTGCTGAATAGGCTACATAGAATGGGAGAGAGGAATTCACATATTTGTTAACTTTAAAAACACATGGAGAACTATATCAATTACAAATTGACTAGATTTATAACACCAACACTTTGTCACGCAAAAGCCGTGTCCAACTATACACTATGCCTCCTCTGATATGCTTGTATTTCTATTCTGTTTGAGTTATTTTTCTCCATCATATTAGGATTAGTAGTCAGAGTATAGTAGGTTATGGGTTAGTGTCAGGGATTCAGTATTTCAAGTAGAAAATAGGAAAATGAATCTAATAAGCATGAAAATATGTGCTACAAAAAATATTCCCACTCTCATCCAGAAGAATGCCTTGAAATTATCTTCGCCCATAGTATGACACAATTAGAGGAGAAGAGTTAGAAAATATGTGAATACATATCTGGACTGGAAAATGCTCAGCATTACACAACTATGGAGGTGGTAGAACAGTTTCCAAAAGTAAAGGACAGTGTAAACCCTCCACAAACATGGAGCTATGCTGGCCTAAAGACTTCTTGAGAAACTGCCTCTGAGTTTGGGTAGTTGAAATATATGTTGTTGTCAGGAGCTTAACTTCCTTTGTAGTGAGACCATCAAAGTTTGGTCTGCATCTATGTGACCTGGAGGACATGGTTTCTTATTTTCCAATGAACATGAGGCTGCAGTGCTGAATTCACTCTTTGTAGCTAAACTGTGGTCACTGGGGGCTAAGTGTCTCCCCATGTGGACTTTGAAGCCATTTGGTCATCCTCCACTTTTCCTGGTGTTTCTTGCTGCTGCACTGGGTGTTTTGTATTTGCTTCACGACATACAAGGAATTCAACTGGGAAACAGTGCTGGAGGGAGTCCTGTAACATGTGGTGGGTCAGGGTCTGCAGGAGAATGCCCCAACTTGGCTTCTATCCCACATTGCTTGCCCCCTTGACCATACCAACCTGATTCTGAACATTGCCCTGAAACCTCTCCATATTACAAGATGCCATTTCATATAATGGTCTGATGGCTGCACGAAGTCAGTCACAGGCAATTTGGAAGCCAATGTAATATCCACATGGCCACACCACAGATGTATTATCACACACCTGCACACCACTGCTCTAGGCCCACTACTCAGCACGCTCTAACTTACTGGCATCTCTGTTCTACACCATTTTCAAGAAACCCAGTAAATCAAGGCACTGTCTGGTACACTCATGATCAGCAATGGGACATCCAATGGTTATCCAGTGCCACCTGGTCATTGGGAATTTCAAAAATTTTATGATATTTATCTATCCATTTTTCAAGAATGAAGTTGAAGGCACTTTGGGGTTTCCATTCATCCCAGAACCATTAAATGGTGAGGAAGCTCATTTCAATGAAAGCTCTGAGGAACTCTCACAGGCAAGGCTTCTCAGAGTGTGCCCAAAAGGTCACATGAAGCCAGGCCCTTTAAGGTCTATAATGTGAGGTCCTTGTGTGTTTTGACTCTTAACTGTGGCTGCCAAGTTTTTCAGAATAAAATCATGTGATATCCTTGCTGAGATTCTCAGTGCTCTGTTGAAAGCTTTCCTGGGCCTAGATCTCAGGTTTCAAGGGCGACTCTTATGCATGGCCTCCTACAATCCCAACACAACTCATGGCAATACTTCTCTGAGGTCAGTTTCAGAACTCAGTTTCTAAGGGGAATCACACCAGAGTTCAAGCCCATGTGGACCCAGTCATCTATTCCAAACGCCACAAAAATGACCACATTTAAAACCAAAACATTCCCACATTGCCCTTATCTTTAACCATATAAACACTCATCATTAACTCTGGCTGCAGGTTTCCAAGAGTGGCGCAGCCCAAGACAGTGTCCAAATAATGCACCCTTGCCCCTGATATGTCCAAAGTAAGGGTGGCCTGTTCACCCTTCTTATGAACCAGGAGTGATCAAATAGGCCTGCCATAAATACTGCTCTGCTTCTCCAATTTGAGGCCTACTGACTGTCAGGTATAGATTCTTTATGTGATTTGGCATCATGAGACAACCCAAGCAGTTCTGCAGGAATTTGAAGAACTCATTTGATCCAAAGGATCCCTATTCTCACTTGATGGAGGTCAGGAACCAAACAGAAGAAGGCAAGAGACTTCATCCACAATGACAGATTTTTTGCCATTTTGGTTTGGATGCACACATGGGATCTTCTTTAGATCTATCAGGAGCTGAGAATTTTAGCCACAGCCTCAAACAGGGCCTAGTGTCTGATTAAGACACATCCCTTTCCAGAGCAATTAAGCAAAGATCCACAGGTGATGCCCATTCATTTCCATTTGAAAACTATTTCTTCAGGCTTCACAAAGGGGTGGCCTGAGGCAAAGACCTTCCTGACATTCAAGGCAACAGAAACATAGATAAGCAAATGGAGCCAAGCAGGGTTTCTCCACTGAGACTTTACTGGTCACACTGGTATCTGAGTTTTCTGAGATGTTCCCATTCCCTTAAGCTATCAAGGACATGGCCATGTCACAGAGTTTGGAGGTGGTACATATCTTGAACAATAAACCATGATACTATTCTGGAGAGTGGCCAGAATTCAGGAAGAAAACAGCAACTTAGGAAGTTAGTAGGTGTTTCCCATCCATAAGGCAAGCAACAGTCCATTAATCAATTGTGCAGGATGAATGCTGTGAATCTTTCTACTAGACAGGACACCTCCATTGATGCATTCTCGTTTCTAATGTCTAAAACCACGGACACAGTGGCTACACAGACATAGAAACACTCGCCTTGTCTAAAGACTTACTAGAAAAAGTCGACTCCAAACCAAACCAACCACCTTTCCTACCTATTCTCAGAACATGAAACAAAACCACAAACTCACACCCACAACCAAAAAGGCACCTCCTTCCCAAAAATAGGTCTTTAACTATCTGGAGTGTCCTCTGACTGGTGGGCCATACTATGTTCCACTCGAAATGGCCTGTCTGGTCTCAGATCTTGTCTCCTTGGCCAACTCTGTTATTCTGGGAGGAGCCAGTGGTTAGCCACAACCTGCTGTCTCAAGAAAGGCCCCTCTTCAGAGCTCTACTGGCATTTGGCCATCCTCACATCAGTAGGTACCAAGAAGGTCTGACTCTGTACTTGGTAAATCCAAACAAGTGATCCCACTGGGACTGGGACTGGGACTGGCTCTTGGTGCCTGGCTTCTTGCATCCCAATTTCAGAGAGTTCCATCACCAAGAAAATGAGGTATGTCACTTTCTTTGGAACTGAATGAGGCCACTGCCTTGGCAACAACTTTGTCCTAACACTTGCTTACAATGGTCCCATGAGTTGGAGGGTGCCCCTACTTCCTGTGACAATTTGACTAGTTAGAATGGTATATCAAAATAGACACCATGGAACAGCTCTCCACGAAGGCCTGGTTAGGTCCATCTTCTCTACATTAAGAAGAGAGAGTCTGATGCATACACATCCCTTCGTCCTGTGCAGGTTGTTTGCCATGGAAGATGGCTTTTGCTCATTCAGGTCCTTCATAGCTGCCTACATCTTCTCCAGGGATAATTTCTACATCGAACTTTGAGGTTCTCAGCAGTTGGAAGATCACCTACATCCCTTATTGAAAGAATAGCCCTGTCCCTGCTCTTTTGTAATGTTAGATTGAGGCAACAGTGTATGGTTAGGGTTAATAACAGGTTCGATTTGGGTTAGGAATCATTCTGCGGGATGAATAATGGTATTGGGAACCTGCAATATATAGAAATATAGTGGTTAAATATAAGTATGGAAACAGAAATCTAGGTAAGATTTGAAGCTCAGAAGTGCATTGGGCAATAGATTGGGACACGTAGCTTTGAATTACGTTCTGCATACATATTTCAGAAAAATCGATATACAATGGCATAGGACCTTGTACCTCGGATGATTGAATGTAGTAGAGTACATCCACTCAAAAAGGGATAGTCGATAGGATCAGGAAGATAGTCAGTATGTTTCGGAAGAAGATAGAGTATAGGATTTGGACCAAAGTTCATTAGCAATAGGGTTTTGGTTAGAGAGTGAATGTCAATGTCATGACATGTGAAGGGTCAGTCACAATGTTGAACTGGGAAAAATATGTAGGAAAGTAGATATCAATAGAGACATTAGGAAATCAGGCAAAGTATAAAGTGAGTGAAAAAACTAGACATTTCCAACAGTTTTGAGGTTGAATATATAATCTTAGGAAGAAACAAAAATGTGGTCACCAATAGGATTGACATTTGAGAGCATTAGGCAACCTGGATATGGATGTTTTTAGTAATCCATGTTCAGTTTCCATTTAGGCTTTGGTACAATCATACGTGTGACTTTTGCATTTTGTGTCCAGAATATTACTGTGGTAACATGCATATGTAGATCAGGTGACATGAGTATTTCTTCCACCATTTCTGGGAGCAATATTTAGAAGAAGAATAAATTAGTATTGGGCATACTAAGAGGTGTACCCTGTGTCTATGAATATAGAGATAATGCATGAATAGACCATACAGTGAATAAATAATATAACTGGTTCCACTTTAAATAATGGATTAAACTGATATCAGAATATATATAAGAAATACTATATTGATATGAAATCATTCCTTCCAACCAGTTATACATCTAATGGTGATATTATAGTTATGGTTTATCATGAAGTGAGTGTCAGTTTTGCTTCAAAAGTGATAAAGGAAATCAAAAATAATGTATTTGGAAAGAAGTCTCATGATAAGACCAGTCAAGAAACCTGGAAGAATCCATGTGTTCTGAAGCAGGAAGTGATTGAAAGTGAAACAAATGCCTATAAGTTTGCTAACTTGTGGATGAAATATGTATCCTATGATGTGCATAAATTGAAGAAATAGTAATGTACCAGTGTTGAATTAAAATAAATTTCAAAATACACATCATGTCACATAGGAATGTACTTGCATTGATGTTAAACTGGGTCAGTTACTGTAGAAGTATTAGTATTTGTATGCAACATTAACTGAAGTTAGTTTTTAGTACTGCAAACAATATGTATTTCAGGGGGATGAATATTTCTGAGAATGATCTTGTGAAAAGTTGATTATAAATCCATATACATGAACATGAATGAATTTAGTGAGTGTATATAAGACACATATATTTCATATTTTGAAAAATCTGGAGAGTGTGTATATATATATATATATATATACAAAAAAAAACACACACAGACAATAAATTAGCAATCGAAATTTATCATGAAATATATATCTTCCACAGATGCAAAATTATTTCTTTTAGAACATGGATTTATGTATAATGTTGTTCTTCTAGGAAACACACCCCTAGTTTAAATTTTCAGTTCCAACAGAGTTTAACAGGAGTGATCATTTCTCACAAATTGTATTTGCCAAATTAGCCTCCTCACAAGAATGTAGGTGTGATACCAGGTAGTGTTCTATATGTGCATTTAAAAATACATGTGCTGAATAGGCTACAGAGAAAGGGAGAGAGGAATTCACATATTTGTTAACATTAAAAACACATGGAGAACTATTTCAATTAAAAATTGACTAGATTTATAACACCTACAATTAATCATGCAAAAAACAAGTACAACTATACACCATGATTCCTCTGAACTGCTAGTATTCCTATTCTGTTTGTGTTATTTTTCTCCATCATATTAGGAGTAGTAGTCAGAGTTTATTAGGGTATGCGTTAGTGTCAGGGATTCAGTATTTCGAATGGAAAATTGGAAAATGACTCTAAAGGGTATGCAAATATGTGCTACACAAAAATGTTCACACTCTCATCCAGAAGATTGCCTTGGCATTACCTTAGTTCCAAGTAAGATACAATAAAGGAGAAAAGTTAGAAAATCTGTAAATACATATCAGGAATAAAAAATGCTCAGGAGTTCACAAACTTGTAGGTGGTAGAGGAGTTTCCAATAGTAAGGGACAGGGTAAACACTCCACAAACATTGAGCTCTGCTTGTGTAAAGACTTCTTGAGAAACTCTCTGAGGTTGGGCTCTTAAAATACATGTTGTTGTCAGGAGCTTTAGCTTCCTTTGTTGTGTGACCATCAAATCTGGGTGTGCAAATATGTGACCTGAAGGACATTGTTTCTAATTTTCCAATGAAAATGAGGCAGCAGTGCTGAATACTCTTTTTGTAGTTAAAATATGGCCACTGGGGTGTAAGTGTCTCCCCGGGTTGACTGTGAAGCCATTTGGTCATCCTCCAATTTTCGTGGTGTTTCTTGCTGGTGCACTGGGAGTTTGGTATTTGCTTCATGAAATACAAGGAGTTCAACTGGTACACAGTGCTGGAGGGAGTTCTGTCACGTGTGGAGGGACACGGTCTGCATGAGAATGCACCAACCAGGATTCTGTCCCACATAGGTTGCCCCTTTGTCCATAGCAACCTGATTCTGAACATTTCCCAGAAACCTATCCATATAACAAGATGCCTTTACATATAAGGGTCTGCTGGCTGTACCCTGTCAATCACAAGGCAATTGGAAGCCAATGGCAGATCCACATGCCCCAACACACATGTTTTTTCACACACCTTCACACCACTGCTCTAGGCCCACTAATGAACAGGCTCCAACTTACTGGCATCACTGTTCTACACAATTTTCATAAAACCCAGTCAGTCAAGGCTCTGTCTGATACACTCATGATCAGCAACAGGACATCCAAAAGTTTTCCAGTGCCACCTGGTGATGGGAATTTCAAAAATTTCATGGTGTTTATCAAGCCATTTTTCGAGGATAAAGTTGGAGGCTCTGTGGGTTTCAATTCATTCAGGAACCATTAAATGTTGAAGAAGCTCATATCAATGAAAGATCTTGAGAACACTCACAGGCAAGGCTTCCCAAAGAGTGGCCAAAAGGTAACATGAAGTCAGGCCCATTGAGGTATACAATGTGAGGTCCATATGTGTTTTGACTCTCAAGTGTGGCTTTAAAGAATTTCAGAATAAAATCATGTGATATCCAGGCTGAGATTCCCAGTGCTGTGGGCAAAGCCACCCTGCACCTAGATCTCCCTGCACCACAATTAATACCTGAGATGTTGGTTGCATGGCCTAGTAAAATCCAAACACAATTCATGACAATACTTCTCTTATGTCACTTCCAGAATTCAGTCACTCAGGGGAATCATACCAGAGTTCAAGCCCAGGTGGACCCAGTCATCTGTTCCAAGCACCAAACAAATTACCACAATTCAAAACAAAATGCTCCCACATGCCCCTTATCTTATTTCATGTAGACACTCATCATAACATCTGGATGGAGGTTTCCATGAGGGGCACAGCACAAGACAGTGTCCAAAATAACCTTTCTTGCCCCTCATTTGCCTAAAGTCAGTGTGGCCTGGAAATCCTGACTGTGAACCAGGAGTGATCAAATACGCCTGCCGTTAATACTCCTTGGCTTCTCCAATTTGATGCCTACTGACTGTGGGGTTTAGAATCTTTATGTAAACTGGATTCATGAGAAAACCCAAGCACCTATGGGCTAAACTCTGCAGGGCTTTAAAGAACTCATTTGACCCAAAGGATCCCTATTTTCACTTGATGGATGTCAGGAATCTTAGAGAAGAAGGTGAGAGTCTTCATCCACAATAACTGCTCTTTTGGCCATTTTGGTTTTGGATGCACCCATGGGATCTTTCTTTAGATCCATCAGGTGCTGAAAATCTAAGCCACAGCCTCACACAGGGCCAAGAGGCTGATTCAGACACATCCCTTTCCAAAGCAATTAAGCAAAGAGCAAAACACACACAGACATTATAAAGTGGCAATATATATGCCAATTGAAATTCATGATGAAATATATATCATCCACAGATCCAAAAATATTAATTTTACTGAACATGGATTTATGAATAATGTTGTTCAACTAGAAAGGTTACCCTTAGGTTGAATTTTAAGATCCAATAGCATTTAGGAGGAGTGATCTCTTGTCATAATTTGTATCTGCCATGTCAACCACCTCACAAGAATGTATATGTGATACCAGGTAGGATTCTATATGTTTATATAAAAATACATGTGATGAATAGGCTACAGAGAAAGGGATAGAGGAATTCACATATTTATTAACTTAAAAAACACAAGGAGAACTATTTCAATTAAAAATTAACTAGATTTATAACACCTACCCTACATAATGCAAAAGGAAAGTCCAACTATACACCATGCCTCTTCTGAACTGCTTGTATTTCTATTGTGTTTGTATGCACTGTGGGTTTCAAGAACCATTAAATGTTGAGGAAGCTCATTTCAATGAAACTCTGGAGAACTCTCATAGGCAAGGCTTCCCAAAGAGTGACCAAAAGGTTAGATATAGCCAGGCCCATTGAGGTCTACAATGTGAGGTCCATGTGTGTTTTGACTCTCAACTAAGGCTACCAAGTCTTTAAGAATAAAATCATGGGATATCTTGGCTGAAATTCTCAGTGCTCTGTGGAAATCCACCCTCGTCCTTGATCTTAGTTTCCAAGGGCGACTCTCATGCTTGGCCTCCTAAAATATCACCACAATTCATGGCAATACTTCTCTGAGTTCAGTTCCAGAAGTCAGTCTCTAAGGGGAATCACACAAGAATTCAAGCCCAGGTGGACCCACTCATCTCTTCCAACCGTCACACAAATGACCACAATTAATACCAAAACACTCTCACATGGCCCTCCTCTTCTTCTATAAAGGCACTCATCATAACATCTGGCTGGAGGTTTCCATGCGGGGCACAGCCCAAGACAGTGTCCCAAATAAGCTCCCTTGCCACTCATTTGCCTAAATTCAGGGTGGCTTGGACACCCTTCTTGTCCACCAGGAGTGATCTGAAAGGGTAAAATAAATTGAAATTAAAGTGTAAAAGTTGAAGTGTAAAAGACTGGGTTTTGTAAAGTTTCTAAGCTGCAAGGCCTGAGTTAAAATGTAAAGGACCAGGTATTGTTAAGTTCCTATGCTACATGCAAAACCTGAAATTCCTGTAGCTTGTAATACAATTCCCGACTGCCCAGTAAATATTCCCCCTGACCGCCTGGTTATTTAATAACCTAGGACCCTGTGTGGCCTGGAACATAGGCATTGCAAGGCCTAAAGCAATCTGTTTGAATGTGTACCTCGCTTTAGAACTGACCTATCACTCCTGCCTCACCTGTTCCTGCCAATGAGTGAACTAATCATGTTTAGGAATTGTTGTTTGATTTTTCTGCGGTGTATGTTGATTTCTTAAAGGAGACTGTGATATATGTAAAGTCCCGCCCTCCCCAAAAAGTGTACTTAAGCACTGCTCAACCCCTGCTCGGGGCTCTGGGCTGCTCTCCCTTCTTGAGTGAGCACATAGCCCCAGCATGCTGGATTGGATCCTCAATGAACGCCTTTTTCTGTTGCATGAGCTGTGGTCTCTTGGTGGTCTCTTCCTCCGACGTTCACCGGATCCTTACATTTGGTGCGTTGGCCGGGAATCACGCAGCATAGGACAAGGACACCCCAACAGACCCCTCTGGGGGTAAGTAAGGCGCTTCTTTCCATTTTTCCTTGCGATCGCTCAGAGCTTTTTGTTCAGGTTCCGTTTTTCCGTTTTTGGTTTGGGTTGGCAGAGTGGCTGCCAGCGGAGAACGTAAGTTCCCCCTGTCAGTGGTGGACAAATGTGTCCTAAAGCCACAGACCACGTCCTCGCAAGGGATGCCTTGGAGGACTCAGGGAGTGATGGATGTGCCCTCATTGGGTGAGGAGGGACGGATGAGCCCACATTAGGTGACTCTGCTGCCAACCCATCATATCTTGCTGGCTACTTTTTTCTCTCAGGTTGAATTCACTGTCTGTCTTTGTGGTCTAACCCATCAGGTTTTGCCAGTTACTAGGTTCTAATCTTTACTTCTGAACTCGTGTTAAATGTTACCTGTGTTTACATGTTTGTGTCACGTTTGTATTGTCCTTGTCTCTGTTTGAGAAACTCTCATTATGGGACAAAGCCATTCCATGCCTCTGTCCTTGAAGCCTTTCCTGGTCCCTGCCTCCAATCCGACACCGTCACCCAGGATCCTATCACTCAAACCTTCTACTCCTTCCCCTCTTCCCTCCATTCTCCCTGAGTCACAAGATTGTAGATCTTGGGGTTGTGAACAAACGGGAGCTGCATGATGGTCTTTGTGTGTCTTTTTATCTGAGTTTCTGTTAAATGTGATGGCATTGTTTGGACCGATGCAGAGTCCCGAGTTCCAACCTGCCTTACATATGTGGAAGTTACTTTAGCTAAATTTTAAACTAATGCTTCTCCTGTGAGGGACCAAAAGTCAATAGAACCACCAGTTTTTCTGTTCTCACCTTTTGCACCTCTCTTAGCTGTGTTTTAAAGAACTTTGATAAACTTTACTCCCCTTTGTTAAGCAAGATTACGGAAGCAGTGATTTTTTTCTTCCCGTAGTTGGCTTGAGCATGCCCACTGCAGAGGGAAATGTCTGGGGTCAAAGAACTTTGATATCTCGCTTAAACTTTTCTCAAAACCCTGTCCTCATTATTAAATTGGCATTAATTGGCTTTGGGATGGGAACCAAGCCTTCAGTCATAAATTTTGACACCCCAGAGGGGACTTTAAATAAACCCCACTCTGCCCTCTTGGGGAAGCCTAGCACTCAAAACAACTGCAAGCAGAGGATGAAATTTTTGGGAGCTGACTACTGCAAAGTTGGGAGACATAGAATATGCCTGGTGCCTGGGGTCAAAGCAAACCAGAGGAACTAATCCTGTAAGTAAATGGTGAGGCTAAGGGACTCCCAGCAGCTGACAGAGCCATTTTGCTGTGGGGAACTCCCTTATTCCTTACGTGCACTTTAAGGATTTCTCCACCTCTGTTTACTTAACAAAAGGGACAATGAATGCATTAATATGTTGATATTATAGATTTTTTCTTGGGGATGATCTAGGGTGAATGTGTATCTAAAAATGATTTTTTTTTTTATTTTAACCATCTCGTATCTAAATGGGTTTCTAAAGCATTGCACTATGTTACAGTTAAAAGTTGGGTTTAAACAATTGTTTAGTTTGATTTCAGGTAGTTCATGCTAGGAAACTTAAATACTTAGGATAAAAAATAATTAAAGAGTTTTAATTTTGAACTAGGCAGCCTGAAAAAATTTCACTAGATATACCAGTGCATTAACTTGGGAAGAGATAATAAATTATGATATGGTATCTATCCCCATCAGTGTGTAAGATTTTAAAAAATGGTACTAAATTAAAACGTTGGTCTGGCTTATTGAAATGACATTAATTAGCAACAGTCTTGGAAATTTTTAAAGCTTAATTTCGGATACACATGGTAGTGTGTGGTTCTTTTTAAAAATTTTTCAGCCAATTTAATGTAACTTAATACTATTAGAAACTTCATAACAAAGAAAGGGGCTTAACGATCCTATAGAAACTTCTTCTGATGGTGGCTTTAATATTATCAAAAAATGATCCTATTTTCAGTTTTGTGTGAGCAAGTTTTTCTAGTGTAGAAAAATCTAAAGATATAAAATTTTGAGAATTACATCTTAAACTTGCATCAAAATTTTCAACATCCAATCCTGGAAATTATGACTTATAGCTAAAATGCCTTAGGCCTGAGGTTTCTGCTACGAATTCCAGTCTTTTCAGTTTTCCAGACCTCAGCAAGGACTTAAGTTGATATGCAAATAAAAGAAGCCTGCAGCACTCAGCAGGAGACAGATAAAAAAGAGTAAATGTGTCTTTTTACCTGAACTCAAACTAGACCTAACCAAAAAATTATATTATACGGTATTTACTAATTACTGGCCAGTCATCTTTTTTAGGACTCTTGCTTTTCTTAGATTCTGTATTTTTTTTTTGAGCTCATGATCTTGATTCTGCTGATGGGTTAATGTTTTCTGATCAGTTCTATTTTTGATCGACTCTGGAGTTTTTAGCCTTTCAATGGAGATTTCACCTGAAAAAGCTACAAGGCTTTTATTATTGTGTTATGTGTTACATTTGTGTTACGTGTTGTATGTTGGTATGTCTGTATGTGTGTATGTCCATATATCATGCAGTGATATGACAATTGACAGATGAGGAGCACTCATGAAAAATTTAAGAATGTATCCAAATGTCTTTGATTCACGTGATTCATATGTTTTAATTCAAATTGGGTAAACAGATAAAAATAAAGATGTCTTTAAAATTAGGCCAATAAGTTTTCTAGGTTTTCAAAAAGGCCCTAATAAAATGTAGATGTCTATAAAATAATCTGCCTAAATTCAGAAATTTACAAGTATTGTATTGAAATGTGAACAGAAAGAGGTTAGTAGATGAATAAGAGAAACTAAAAGGTTCCAGATATAGATCTAATAGAGGAAAAATGTGTTTCTGGATAAGAGAGTCTATATGATTAAGTAATTAAAGGGGTTTAAGTAAATAATAAAAAAAGGTTTGTGTAACTTGGTTATATGTGTAAGTTTTGAGCAAGTAATCTTAAAAAAATAAACAGCTGGTAAAACAAGTACTGTTTTTATAAAATTGTGCCATGTTATTTCTTTAAAATCTAAACTTGTTTAATACAAAAACATCAATGTAATTGTGGTGTTAATGTGTTCATATCTTCCAGGTATACAAGTCTGTAAGGTAGAAGCTTCCAAAGACCATTGTATCAAGCTGGTGTTCTAAGGTTGTATGGTAATTCTAGGCTTAAAAGAAAAACATGTTTTAGATTTATGTATATCATTTGTGTTCTATAATTGGACTTGTTATCAATAAGATATGTACAGTTCCATGTTACGTTTTACACTGAGATGCAATTTAAAAGTATTTTTAACTTAATGAGAGCCAAATCTGTGAAGGTTTTATTGTAAACACAAAGGTAATGCCCATTCATTTCCATGTGAAAACTGTTTTCTTCAGGCTTCACAAAGGGGTGTCCTGAGACAAAGACTTTCCTGATATTCAGGGCAACATAACAATAGGTAATCAAAAGGCCCAAAGCAGGGTTTCTCCACTGAGACTTTACTGGCTACACTGATATCTGAGTTTTCTGAGATGCTTGCCATTCCCTTCAGCTATCCAGTATATGGCCATGTCACAGATCTTGGAAGTGGTTCATATATTGGACACAAAATCATGAGCCTATTCTGGAGAGTGGCCAGAATTCAGGAAGAAAACAGGAACGTAGGAAGATAGTTGGTGTTGCCCATTGATAAGGCAAGCCACACTCCATTTATAAATTGTGCCGGATGAATGCTGGGAAGTTTTCTCCTTGAGAGGATACACCCATTGAGGCATTCTCTTTTCTAATGTCTACAACCACGGACACAGTGGGATACACAGACCTAAAAACACTCGCCTTGTCAAAGGTAACTAGAAACACTCCACTCCAAACCAAACACACCCCCTTTCCTAACTATTCTCAGAACAAAAGAAAAAACCACAAACCCATACCCACAACCACAAAGGCACCTCCTTCCCCCAAGTAGGTCTGGAACTATCCAGAGTGTCCTCTGACCGGAGGGCCATACTATGTTCCCCAGAAATTGTCTGTCCTGTCTCAGATCTGGGCTCCTTGGTCAACTCTGTGAAGTTTTCAGGAGCCAGCAGTGAGCCTCTACCTGTTTTCTCCAGAAGGGCCGCTCTTCAGAATTTTTCTGGAATTTGGCCATTCTCACATAAGTAGGTACCACAAAAGACTGACTCTGTCCTCGGAAAATCCAAACAAGTGAGAACACTGGAACTGGTGCTGGGACTGGGTCTTGGTGCCTGGCTTCCTGGAACCCAAATTTGGAGAGTTCCATCAACAAGGATGTGAGGTGAGGTCACTTCCTTTAGTAACTGAATGAGGTCACTGCCTTGGCAACCAATTTGTCCTAACATTTGCTTCCTAAGGTCTCATAACATGGAGGATGTCCCTACTACCTGTGACACTTTCACAAGTTAGAATAGTATAGAAACCATAGTCACCTGGGAACAGCTCTCCACAAAGGCCTAGTTTGGTTCATCTCCTCTACCTTAAGAAGAGAGAATCTGATTCAGACACAACCCTTCATCCTGACCAGGTTGTTTGCCATGGAAGATGCCTTTTGCTCTATCATGTCCTTCATAGCTGCCTACATCTTTTCCAGGGATCATTTCTGCATGGAACTTTGAAGTTTTCAGCAGGTGGAAGATCCCCTGCATTCCTGTATTGTAAGACCAAATCTTTCCCTGCTTTTCTGAACACTTAGATTGAGGGAACAGTGTATGGTTAGGGTTAATAATATGTTCAATTAAAACCAAAATACTCCCACATGGCCCTCATTTTCTTCCATGTAGACATTCATCATAACCTCTGGCTGGAGGTTTCCATAAGGGGCGCAGCCCAAGACAGTGTCCAAAATAAGTTCCCTTTCCCCTCATTTTCCTAAAGTCAGGGTTTCCTGGACACCCTTCCTGTAAACCAGGATTGATCAAATAGGCCTGCCAGTAATACTGCTCTGTTTCTTCATTTTGAAGCCTACTGACTGTGAGGTATAGATTCTTTATGTGATTTGGAGTCATGTGAGAACCCAAGCACTGCTGCAGGGCTTTGAAGAACTCATTTGTCTCAAAGGATCCCTCTACTTACTTGATGGAGGTCAGGAACCTAACAGAGGAAGCAAGAGACTTCATCCACAATGACTGATCTTTTTGCCATTTTGGTTTTGGATGCACACATGGGATCTTTCTTTAGATCCATCAGGTGCTGAAAATCAAAGCCACAGCCTCTCTCAGAGCCGAAAGGATGATTCAGACACATCCCTTTCCAAAGCAATTAAGCAAAGAGCCACAGGTGATGCTCATTCATTTCCAATTGAAAGCAGTTTTTTTCAGGCTTCACAAAATGGTGGCCTGAGGAAAAGACCTTCCTGACATTCAGGTCAACAGAACAGTAGCTTAGCAAAAGGCACAAAGCAGGGTTTCTCTACTGAGACTTTACTGCTCACACTGATATCCGAGTTTTCTGAGATGCTCCCAATTCCCTTTATCTATCCAGTACATGGCCATGTCACAGAACTCGACAGAGGTCCATATCTTGGACAAAAAAACATGAGCCTATTCTGGAGAGTGGCCAGAATTCAGGAAGAAAACAGGAACTAAGGAAAGAAGTAGGTGTTGCCCATATAAGGCAAGCCACAGTCCATTCATAAATTGGGCAGGATGTGTGCTGAGATGCTTTCTACTAGACAGGACACATCCATTGATGCATTCACTTTTCTAATATCTACAACCACGGAAAAAGTGGGAAACACAAACATAGAAACACTCGCCATGTCAAATGACTTACCAAAAACAGTCCACTCCAAACCAAACATACTGCCTTTCCTACCTATTCTCAGAACATGATACAAAACTACAAATTCACACCCACACCCACAAAGGCACCTCCATTACCCAAGTAGGTCTGTGACTATCCAGAGTGTCCTCAGACTGGTGGGCCTTACTCTGCTCCCTCGAAATGGACTTTCCTGTCTCAGATCAGGTCTCCTTTACCAACTCTGTAAAGTTGTCAGCATCAATCAGTGAGTCACTACCTGCTTTCTCAGGAAAGGCCCCTCTTCAGAGCTTTCCTGGCATTTAGCCATCCACACATCAGTATGTACCAAGAAAGACCGACTTTGTCCTTGTAAATCCAAACAAGTGAACCCACTGAGACTGGGACTGGGACTGGCTCTGAGTGCCTGGCTTCCTGGATCCCAAGTTCAGAGAGTTCCATCACCAAGGAAGTGAGGTAGGTCACTTCCTTCAGGAACCGAATGAGGTCACTATCTTGGCAACCACTTTATCCTAACATTTGCTTCCAAGGGTCCCATGAGAGAGAGGCTGCCCCTACTTCCTGTGTCACATTCACAAGATAGAATGGTATATCAACCATCGGCACATGTTAAAAGCTCTCCACACAGACCTGGTTTGGTCCATCTTCTCTACATTAAGAAGAGAGAGGCTTATTCAGACACATCGCTTCATCCTGACCAGGTATTTTACCAAGGAAGATATCTGTTGCTCTCTCAGGTTCTTCATAGCTGCCTACATCTTCTCCAGGGTTTATTTCTGCATGGAACTTGAGGTTCTCAACAGGTGGAAGATCCCCTATCTACCTGTATTATAACACCAACTCTGTCCCTGCTCTTCGTAAAGTTAAATTGAGCGAACAGTGCATGGTTAGGGTTAATAGCATGTTCGATTTGGGTTAGGAATCATTCTGTGAGACGAATAATGGTATTGGGAACCTCCGATATTACAAGCATATATAGGTGTAATATAAGTATGAAAACAGAAATCTAGGAAAGATTTCAAACCCAGATGAACATTGGGCCCTTGATTGGGATACTTAGCTTTGAATTATTTCCGCAAAGTTGTCTCAGATAAATCGATATACAATGGTATAGGACCTTGTACCTTGGATGACTGAATGAGGAAGAGATCGTCCAGACAAAAAGAGATAGTTCGAAAAGTTATTTAGATATAGGGTTTTGGTTAGAGAGTGAATGTAAATGTCAGCATATGTGAAGAGTCAGTCACAGTGATGAACTGGGGAAAATGTGTAGGAAAGCAGATATCAATAGAGACATTAGGAAATCAGGGAAAGTACAAAGTGAGTGATAGGATAAGATGTTTTTAACATGGTTGAGTTTGAATATATAATCTTAGGAAGAAACAAATATGTAGTCACCAATAGGAATGATATTTGAGATCATTAGTTAATCAGGACATGGATGTTGTTAGTAATACATGCTCACATTAAATTTAGGCTTTGGTACAATCATAAGGGTGTCCTTTGCATTTTTTGTCAGGAATATTACTGTGTTGAAATGTAAATGTATATCAGGTGACTACAGTATTTCTTCAACTATTTCTGAAAGCAACATTTTAAGACTGATAAGTTAGTATTGGGGACACAAGTACGTGTACCCTGTGCCTATGATTATAAAGATGATGCCTTAATAGACCATACTGTAAATAAATAATATAACTGGATCAAACTTTAAATAATTGATTGAATTGATATCTGAAAATATATAGGAAATCTTATATTGATATACATAAGTTCATTCTAACCAGTTATACATCTAATGGTAATTTTAGCATTATGGTTTATGATGAAGAGTGTGGGAGTTTTGCTTCAAAAATGATTATGGAAATCGAAAATAATATGTTTGGAAATAATCTCATGCAAAGAACACTCAAGAAACATGGAGGAATACATATGTTCTGAAGCAGCAAGTAATTGCAAGTGAACCAAATGCGTACAGATTTGTGAACTTGTGGATGAAAAGTATTATCCTATGATGTCCATAAACTGAAGAAATTGTAATGTACCAGTGTTGAATAAAAATGAACTTCAAAATACACATTATGTCCCATAGGATTTTACTTGCATTGATGTTAAACTGGGTCAGTTACTGTACAAATATTAGTATTTGTAAGCACCATTCACCAAAGTTAGTTTTCAGTACTGGGAAATAAATATGTATTTCATGTGGATGAATATTTCTGAGAATAATCTTGTGAAAATTTGATTATAAATCCACATATAGGAACATGAGTTAAATTAATGAGTGTATAATAAGACACATATATTTCATATTTTGAATAATCTGGAGAAAAAAAATATATATATATAGATACAAACACAGACATTAAAATGTAGTAATATGTATGCCAATCAAAATTCATTATGAAATATATATCATCCTCATATCCAAAAATATTCTTTTTACTGAGCATGGATTTATGTATAATGCTGTTCATCTAGGAAATTCACCAATACGTTGAATTTTCAGTTCCATCAGTATTTAGGGGGAGTGATCTCTTCTCACAATCTGTATCATCCTAAAACAGCAAGCTCACAAGAATGTACGTGTGATACCAGGTAGGATACTAAATATGCATAATAATTTTCATGAGATGAATAGGCTACAGAGAAAGGGAGACAGAAATGTACATATGTGTTAACTTTAAAAACTCATGGAGAAGTATTACAATAAAAAGTTGACTAGATTTATAACACATACACTTGATAAAGCAGAAGGCAAGTCCTAGTATACACCATGCCTCCTATGTACGGCCTGTATTTCTATTCTGTTAGGTTTCTTTTTCTACATCATATTAAGATTAGTAGTCAGAGTCTAGTAGGGTATGGGTTAGTGACAGGGATTCAGTATTTCTAATGGAAAATAGGAAAATGAATCTAATGTGTATGCAAATATTTGCTAGACCAAAATCTTCCCACTGTCCTCCAAAACAATGCCTTGATATTTCCTTCGCCACAAGTAATACACAATTAGTGGAGAAGAGTTTGAAAATCTGTGAATATATATCTGGAAAAGAAAATGCTCAGGAGTTCACAAGCTTGGAGGTGGTAGAGGAATTTCCAAAAGTAAGGTACAGGGTAAACACTCCACAAACATGGAACTCTGGTGGCCTAATGAGTTTTTGAGAAACTGCCTCTGAGTTTGGGCCCTTGAAAAATTTGTTGTTGTCAGGAGCTTTAGCTTCCTTTGTATTGAGACCATCAAACCTGGGTTGGCATCTATGTGACCTGGATGACATGGTTCCTTATATGCTATTGAACATGAGGAAGAAGTTCTGAATTTTCCCTTTGTTAGTAAACTGAGGACACTGGGGTCTAAGTGTCTAACCATGTGATCTGTGAAGCCATTTGGTCATACTCCACTTTTCGTGGTGTTTCTTACTGCTGCACTGGGAGTTTGGTATTGGCTTCACGTAATACAAGGAGAAAAACTGGGACACAGTGCTAGAGGGAGTACTCTCACGTGTAGTGGTTGAGGGTCTGCAGGAGAATGCACCAACCAGGCTTCTATCCCAAAAAGCTTGCACCCATGTCCATAGCAACCTGATTCTGAACATTGCCCTGAAACCTCTCCATATAACAAGGTCCCTTTACTTGTAAGGTTCTGCTGGCTGCAACATGTCAGTCACAAGTCATTCGGAAACCAATGGCAGAACCACGTGTCCCCACGACAGATGTTTTATCATACACCTGCCCACCACTGCTCTGGGCCCACTAATCAGCAGGCTCCAACTTTCTGGCACCTCTGTTCTCACCATTTTCATGAAACCCAGTCAATCAATGCAATGTCTGGTACACTCATGATCAGCAACAGATATCCAAAGTTCTCCAGTGCCATCTGTTCATGGAAATTTTAAAAATTCATGGTATTTATCTAGCCAATTTTCAAGGATGAAGTTGGAGGCACTGTGGCTTTCAATTTATTCAGGAACCATGAAATGGTGAGGAAGCTTATTTCAATTAAAGCTCGGGAGAACTCTCAGAGGCAAGGTTTCCCAAAGAGTGGCCAAAAGGTCACATTAAGCCAGGCCCATTGAGGTCTACAATTGAGGTCCATGTGTGTTTTGACTCTCAACAATGGCTGCCACGTCTTTCTGAATAAAGTCATGTGATATCCTGCCTGAGATTCCCAGTGCTCTTTGGAAAGCTATCCTGAGCCTAGATCTCAGTCTCCAAGGGCAACTCTCATGTGTGGCCTCCTAAAATCCCAACACAATTCATGTCAATACTTCTCTGAGTTCATTTCAGTCTCTAAGGAGAATCACTCCAGAGTTGAAGTCCATGCGGACCCAGTCATCTCTTCCAACCACCACACAAATGACCACAATTAAACCAAAACACTCCCACATGGCCCTCATCTTCTTCAATATGAACTCTCATCATAACCTCTTGCTGGAGGTTTCCATGAGGGGCGCAGCCTAAGGAAGTGTCCAAAATAAGCTCACTTGCCCCTTATTTGCCTAAACTCAGTGTGGCCTGGAAACCCTTTCTGTGAACCAGATGTGATAAAATAGGCCTGCCATTAATACTGCTCTACTTCTCGAATTTGAGGCCTACTCTCTGTGGGGCATAGATTCTTTATGTGAATTGGGTTCATGAGAAAATCAAGCACCTATGGGCTACCCTCTGCAGGGCTTTGAAGAACCCATTTCAGTGAGTCGAGGAATTGGACCAAATGTTCTTTAGATATAGGGTTTTTGTTAAAGAGTGAAAGTAAATGTCAGCATATTTGAAGAGTCAGTCACAGTGATGAACTGGGGAAAATGTGTAGGAAATCAGATATCAATAGAGACATTAGGAAATCAGGCAAAGTACAAAGTGAGTGATAGGATAAGACATTTTTAACAGGGTTCAGATTCAATATTTAATCTTAGGAAAAAACAAATATGTAGTCACCAATAGGAATGATATTTGAGATCATTAGTTAATCAGGACTTGGATGTTGTTAGTAATACATGCTCACTTTCAATATAGGCTTTGGTACAATCATAAGTGTGTCCGTTGCATTTTGTGTCAGGAATATTACTGTGATAAAATGTGTATGTATGTCAGGTGACTAGAGTATTTCTTCCACCAATTCTTAAAGCAATATTTTAAAGACTTATAAATTAGTATTTGGGATACAAATAGGTATACCATCGGTCTATGAATATAGAGATGATGCCTTAATAGACCATACTGTGAATAAATAATATAACTGGTTCAAACTTTAAATAATGGATTGAATTGATATCTGAAAATATATAGGAAATTTTATATTGATATACATAAATTCATTCTAACCAGTTATACATCTAATGGTAATATTAGCATTATGGTTTATCATGAAGAGTGTCTGAGTTTTGCTTCAAAAATGATTATGGAAATCAAAAATAATGTGTTTGGAAAGAATCTTATGAAAAGAACAGTCAAGAAACATGGAGGAATACATGTGTTCTGAAGTAGGAAGTGATTGAAAGTGAACCAAATGCCTATAAATTTGTGAAATTGTGGATGAAAGGATATATCCTATAATGTCCATAAACTGCAGAAATAGTAATGTATCAGTGTGGAATAAAAATGAACTTCAAAATACACATCATGGTCCCATAGGTGTCTACTTGCATTGATGTGAAACTGGGTCAGTCACTGTGGAAATATTACGATTTGTATGCACCATTCACTGAATTTAGTTTTCAGTACTAGGAAATAAATATGTATTTAAGGTGGATGAATATTTCTAAGAATTATTTTGTAAAAATTTGATTATAAATCCACATACACACACATGAGTGAATTTAGAAAGTGTATAATAAGACACATATATTTCATATTTTGAAAAATCTAAAGAGTAGATATCTATATCTATATAGATAGATAGATAGATAGATAGATAGATAGATAATTAGATACTCACATACACAGACATTAAAATGTAGCAATATATATGCCATTCGAAAATCATAATAAAATAGATATCATCCACGTATCCAAAAATATTCATTTTACTGAACATTTATTTATGCATAATACTGTTCATCTAGGAAATTCACCCATAGGTAGAATTTCCAGTTCCATCAGTATTTAGAGGGAGCGATCTCTTCTCACAATTTGTATCTTCCAAAATAAGCAAGCTCACAAGAATGTACATGTGATACCAGGTAGAATTCTAAAGATGCATTAAAAATACATGTGATGAATAGGCTACAGAGAAAGGGAGACAGAAATTTACATATGTGTTAATTTTAAAAACTCATGGAGAAGTATTACAATGAAAAGTTGACTAGATTTATAACACATACCATTGATAAAGCCGAAGGCAAGTCCAAGTATACACCATGACTCCTATGAAAGGCCTGTATTTCTATTCTGTTAAGTTTCTTTTTCTCCATCATATTTTGATTAGTAGTCAGAGTCTAGTAGGGTATGGGTTAGGGTCAGGGATTCAGTATTTCAAATGGAAAATAGGAAAATGAATCTAATGTGTATGCAAATATGTGCTACACAAAAATCTTCCCACTCTCATCCAGAACAATGCTTTGACATTACCTTCGCCCCAAATAAGAAACAATTAGTGGAGAAAAGTTAGAAAATCTGTGAATACATATGTGGAAAGGAAAATGCTCAGGAGTTCACAAACTTGTAGGAGGTAGAACGGGTTACAAAAAGAGAGAGGGTAAACACTCCACAAACATGGAGCTCTGCTAGCCTTTTTGAGAAACTGCCTCTGAGGTTGGGCAGTTAAAATATATGTTGTTGTCAGGAGCTTTAGCTTCCTTTGTAGTGAGACCATCAATTCTGGGTCTCCATCTATGTGACCTGGATGACATGGTTTTTTATTTTCTAGTGAACATGAGGCAGCAGTGCTGAATTCTCTCTTTGTAGGTAAACTTTGGCCACTGGGGTCTAAGTATCTAACTGTGTTGTCTGAAAAGCCATTTGGTCATTATCCACTTTCGTGGTGTTTTTTACTGCTGCACTGTGAGTTTGGTATTGGCTTCACGAAATACAAGGAGTACTACTGGGACACAGTGCTGGAGGATGTACTCTCACGTGTGGTGGGTTACTAAAATGCACCAGTGGGGCTTCAATCCCACATAGCTTTTCAACTTGACAATAGCAACCTGATTCTGGACATTGGCAGGAATCCTCTCCATATAATAAGATGCCTTTACATACAGTCTGCTGGCTGTACCATGTCAGTCACAAGTGATTTCTAAGCCAATGGCAGATCCACGTGGCCCCACCAGAAATGTTTTTTTCACACACCTACACTCCACTGCTCTAGGCCCACTAGTCTGCAGGCTCCAACTTTCTGGCATCTATGTTCTACACTTTTTCCATGAAACCCAGTCAATCAAGGCACTGTCTGGTACAGTCATGATCAGCAACAGGACATCCAGAGGTTCTCCAGTGCAACCTGGTCATGGTAATTTCAAAAAATTCATGGTATTTATCTAGATATTTTTCAATAATGAAGTTGGAGGCACTGTGGGATTCAATTTATACAGGAACCATTAAAAGGTGAGGAATCTCATTTCAATGAAAGGTCTGGAGAACTCTCACAGGCAAGGCTTCCCAAAGAGTGGGCAAAAGGTCACATGAAGCCAGGCCCATTGAGGTCTACAATGTGAATTCCATGTGTGTTTTGACTCTCAACTATGGCTGACAATCTTTCAAAATAAAATCTTGTGATATCCTGGCTGAGATTCCCAGTGCTCTGTGGAAAGTCACCCTGGGCCTAGATCTCAGTTTCCAATGGCGAATCTCATGCTTGGCCTCCAAAAATCTCAACACAATTCATGGCAATACTTCTCTGAGCTCAGTTCCACAACTCAGTCTCTAAGGGGAATCACAACAGAGTTCAAGCCCAGGTGGACCCAGGCATCTCTTCCAATTGCCACACAAATGACGACAATTAAAACCAAAACACTCCCACAGGGCCCTCTTCTTCTTTTATATAGACACTAATCATAACCTCTAGCTGGAGGTTTCCATGAGGGGCACAGCCCAAGACAGTGTCAAAAATAATCTCACTTGCCCCTCATTTGCCTAAAGTCAGGGTGGCCTGGACAACATTCCTGTGAAACAGAAGTGATCATATAGGACTGCTGTTAATACTGCTCCACTTCTCAAATTTGAGGCCTACTGACTGTGGGGTATAGATTCTTTGTGTGAATTGGAGTCATGAGAAAACGCAAGCACCTATTGTCCAGCCTCTGCAGGGCTTTGAAGAACTCATTTGACACAAATGATCCCTATTCTCACTTGATGGAGGTCATTAATATTACAGAGGAAGGCGAGAGGCTTCATGTACAATGACTGATCTATTTTTCCATTTTGGTTTTGGATGCCCACATGGGATCTTTCTCTAGATACATCAGGTGCTGAAAATCTAAACCACAGGCTCACACAGGGCCAAGAGGCTGATTCAGACAAATCCCTTTCCAAAGCAATGAAGTAAAAAGCCACAGGTGATTCCCATTCATTTCCATTTGAAAACTCTTTTCTTCAGGCTTCACTAAGGTTTGGCCTGAGGCAAAGACCTTTCTGACATTCAGAGCAACAGAACAATAGGTAATCAAAAGCCCCCAAGCAGGGTTTCTCCTAGGAGACTTTCCTGGTTACTCTGATATGTGAGTTTTCTGAGATGCTCGCCATTCCCTTCAGCTATCCAGTACATGGCTATGTCACAGAGCTTGGAGGTGGTACGTATCTTGTACAAAAATACATGATACTAATCTTTAGAGTGGCCAGAATTCAGGAAAAAAATGAGAACATAGGTAGATAGCAGGTGTTGCCCATGGATAAGGCAAGCCTCAGTCCATTCATTAATTGGGAAGGATGCATACTGGGAAGTTTTCTACTAGACAGGACACACCCAATGAGCTATTTTCTTTTCTAATATCTACAAAGAAAAACACAGTGGGATACACAGACACAGAAACAGTCTCCTTGTCAAATGACTTACTAGAAACAGTCCACTCCATACCAAACAAATCTCCTTTTTTACCTATTCTCAGATCATGAGAAAAAACCACAAACACAAACCAACACCCACAAATGCACCTCCTTCTTCCAAGTAGGTCTGTGACTATCTGGAGTGTCCTCTGACTGGTAGGACATACGATGTAACCCAGAAATGGCCTTTCTGTCTCAGATCTGGTCTCCTTCGTCAAATCTGTGAATTTGTAAGGAGGCAGTGGTGAGCCAATTCCTATGCTCTCAGGAAAGACCCCTCTTCAGAGCTTTCTTGGTATTTGGCAACCCTTACATCAGTAGGTACCAAGAAAGACTGACTCTGTCCTTGGTAAATCCAAAGAAATGAGCCCACTGTGACTGCGACTGGGACTGGCTCAGGGTGCCTGGCTTCCTGGATCACAAAATTCAGAGACCTCCATCACCAAGGAAGTGAGGTGAGGTCACTACCTTCAGAAAATGAATGAGGTCACTGTCTTGGCCACCACTTTGTCCTAACAGTTTCTTCCTATTGTCTCCTGACATGGAGGCTGCCCTACTTCCTGTGATACTTTCACATGTTAGAATGGTATAGAAACCATAGTCACCTGGGAACAGCTCTCCACACAGGCCTAGTTTGGTCCATCTTCCCTACATTAAGAATAGAGAGGCTGACTCAGACACATCCTTTCATCCTGACCATGTTGTTTGCCATGGAATATGACTTTTGTTCTCTCAGGTCCTTCATAGCTGCCTGCATCTTCTCCAGGGATAATTTCTGCATGGATTTTGAGGTACTCAGCAGGTGGAAGATCTCCTAACTTCCTGTATTGTAAAACCAACTTTGTCCCTGCTCTTCTGTAAAGTGAGATTGAGGGAATATTGTATGGTCAGGGTTAATAGCATGTTCGATTTGGGTTGGAAATCATTCTGCTGGATGAATAATTGTATTGGGAACCAGCGATATTTATAAGAATATAGAGGGAAAACATAAGTATGAAAACAGAAATCTAGGTAATATTTGAAGCCCAGAAGGATTTGGACCCTTGATTGGGATCCTTAGCTTGAGTTATGTTTTGCACCGAGGTCTCAGTTAAATTGATATACAATGGCATAAGACCCTGTACCTCAGATGATTAAATGTAGAAGAGAACATCCAGTCAAAAAGGGATTGTGTGTAGGATTAGGAAGATAGTCAGTAGGTTTAGGAGGAAGAGTGAGTCTAGGATTTGGACCAAATGTTCTTTAGCAATACGGTTTTGGTTAGAGAGTGAATATAAATGACACCATATGTGAAGAGTCAGGCACAATGATGAACTGGGGAAAATATGTAGGAAAGCAGACATCAATAGAGACATTAGGAAATCTGGCAAAGTATAACATGATAGGATTAGAGATTTTCAACAGGGTTGAGGTTGAATACATAATCTTAAGAAGAAACAAATTTGTAGTCACCAATAAGATTGACATTTGAGAGCATTAGGCAACCTGGACATGGATATATTTAGTAATCCATGTTCACATTCCATTGAGGCTTTGGTACAATCATAAGGGTGACCTTCGCATTTTGTGTCCAAAATATTACTGTGATAATATGTTTATGAAGATCAGGTGACATGAGTATTTCTTCCACCATTTCTGGGGGAAATATTTTGAAAAGATATAAATTAGTACTGGGGATACTAATAGGCTTACCCTGTGTTCATGAATATAGAGATGATGCATTAATAGACCATAATGTGAATAAATTATATGACTGGTTCCAAATTTAAATAATGGATTGTATTGATATCTGAAAAAATAGAAGAAATCATTTATTGATATACATACATTCATTCCAACCACTTACATATCTAATGGTTATCTTAGGGTTACCGTTTATCATGAATAGTGAATGAGTTTTGCTTCAAAAATGATTATGGAATCGAAAATAATGTGTTTAGAAAGAAGTCTAGTAAAAAGACGAGTCAAGAAACATGGAGAAATATAAGTGTTCTGAAGGAGGAAGTGATTGAAGGTGAACCAAATGTTTATAAATTTGTGAATTTGTGAATGAAAGGATATATTTTATGATGTCTATAAACTGAAGAAATAATAACGTACAAGGTTTGAATAAAAATGAACTTTAATAAACACATCACATCCAATAGGAATCTACTTGCATTGATGTTAAACTTGGTCAGTTACTGTAGAAATATTACGATTTGTAAGCACCCTTCCCTGAAGTTAGTTTTCAGTACTAGGAAACAAATATGTATTTCAGTGGATGTATATTTCTGAGAATAAACTTGTTAAAAGTTGATTATAAATCCACATATATGAATATGAATGAATTCAGGCGGTGTATAAGAAGACACATATATTTCATATTTTGGTAAATCTGGAGAATATATATATATATAGACACACAAACACACACACATTATAATGTAGCAATATATATGCCAACTGAAATTCATCATGAAAAATAACTCATCCGCATATCCCAAAATATTCATTTTACTGAACAGTAATATATGTATAGTGTTGTTCATCTAGGAAGCTCACTCATGGGTTGAATTTTCTGTTAAAACAGCGTTTAGGAGGAGTGATCTCTTCTCACAATTTGTATCTGCCAATTCAGCCACCTCACAAGAATGTACATGTGAAACCAGGTAGGATTCTATTTGTGCATATAAAAATACATTTGCTTAATAGGCTACAGAGAAAGGGAGACAGGAATTCACATATTTCTTAACTTTAAAAACACATGGAGAATTATTTCAACAAATAATTGACTAGATTTATAACTCCTACCTTATATCATGCAAAAGGTAAGTCCAACTATACACCATGCTTCCTCTGAAATGCTTGTATTTCTATTCTGTTTGGGTTATTTTTCTCCATTATATTAGGATTAGTAGTCAGAGTTTAGTAGGGTATGGGTTAGTGTCAGGGATTCAGTATTTCAAACAGAAAATTGTAAAATGAATCCAATGTTTATGCAAATATGTGCTAAACAAAATCTTCTCTCTCTCATCCAGAACAATGACTTGACATTCCCTTCGCCACAAGTAAGTCAGAATTAGAGGAGAAGAGTTAGAAAATCTGTGAATATATATTTAGAATGGAAAATGCTCAGGAATTCACAACCTTGGAGTTGATAGAGCAGTTTCCAAAAGTAAGTGACATGGTAAACACTCCACAAACATGGAGATCTGCTGGCCTAAACACTTCTTGAGAAATTGCCTCTGAGCTTGGGCACTTGAAATATATGTTGTTTTCAGGAGCTTTAACTTCCGATGTAGTGAGACCATCAAAGCTAGGTCTGCATCTATGTGACGAGGAGGACATGGTTTCTTATTTTCCAATGAACATGAGGCAGCAGTGCTAAATTCTCTCTTTGTAGCTAAATTGTGGCCACTGGGGCTAAGTGTCTCCCCATGTGGACTGTGAAGCCATTTGGTCATCCTCGACTTTTCGTTTTGTTTCTTGCTGCTGCACTGGGAGTTTGGTATTTGCTTCACGAAATACAAGGAGTTCAAGTGGGACACAGTGCTGGAGGGAGTTCTGTCACGTGTGGTGGGTCAGTGTCTGCATGAGAATGCACCAACTAGGCTTCTATCCCACATAGCTTGCCGCTTGACCATAGCAACCTGATTCTAAACATTGCCGTGAAAAATCTCCATATAACAAGATGCCTTTATATAGAAGGGTCTGCTGGCTGCACCGTGTCTGTCTCAAGGCATTTGAAAGTCAATGGCAGATCCACATGGCCCCACCAGAGATGTTTTATCACACACCTGCACACCACTGCTCTAGGCCCACTACTCAGCAGGCTCCAACTTACTGGCATCTCTGTTCTACACGATTTTCATGATACCTAGTCAATCAAGGCACTGTCTGGTATACTCATGATCAGCAACAGGACATCCAATGGTTCTCCAGTGCCACCTGGTCATGAGAATTTCTAAAATTTTATGGTATTTATCTAACTATTTTTCACAGATGAAGTTGTTGGTACTGTGGGTTTCAATTCATTCAGGATCCATTAAATGTTGAGGAAACTCATTTTAATGAAGGATCTGGAGATCTCTCACAGGCAAGGCTTCCCAAAGAGTGGCCAAATTGTCACATGAAGCCAGGCCCATTGAGGTCTACAATGTGAGGTCATGTGTGTTTTGACTCTCAACGATGGCTGCCAAGTCTTTCAGAATAAAACCTGTGATATCCTAGCTGAGATTCCCAGTGCTCTCTGGAAAGCCTCCCTGGGCCTAGACCTCAGTTTCCAAGGGCGACTCTCATGTGTGGCCTCCTGAAATCCCAACAACATTCATGGCAATACTTCTCTGAAGTTAGTTCCAAATCTCATTCTCTAAGGGGAATCACATCAGAGTTCAAGCCCAGGTGGACCCAGTCATCTCTTCCAACTACCACACAAATGACCACAATTAAAACCAAAACACTCCCACATGGTTCTCATCTTCTTCCATATAGACACACATCATAACCTGGTGATGGAGTTTTCCATGAGGGGCACAGCCAAACCAGTGCCCAAAATAAGCTCCCTTGCCCCTCATTTGCCTAACGTCAGGGTGGATTGGACATGCTTCCTGTGAACCAGGAGTGATCAAATAGGCCTGCCGTAAATGCTCCACTTCTCCACTTTGAGGCCTTCTTACTGTGGGGATTATATTCTTCTTTTTCTAAATTTTTTTGGAAATTTAATTGGAAAGTTAAAAAAATTGTTTTGCAGAATGTTAAATTTCTAATGGCAAAGCCTTCACCTTGTTTGTGAAGGAAACCTTGATGCCTTGCCAATCTGGTAACATGGAGACACTCAAAATTTTCTTTTACATACTACATGGATGAATGGCTACAGCTCATAGTTTTTTAAAACTGAAAGGCAGATACCAGCAAGTAAGATAACAAATAAAAGACAATTTTATTAAAAAATAAAATTGTTAAATGACTGAAATATTGGAAATTCAATTCTTTTTATTTTTGGTTGTTCAAAACATTATAAAACTCATGATATATCATCTTTCATACATTTGACTCAATTGGGTTATGAACTCCCATTTTTACCCCAAATACAAATCGCAGAATCACATCAGTTACACACTCACGTTTTTACATAATAGCATACTAGTTATTGTTGTATTCTGCTACCTTTCCTATCCCCTACTATTCCCCCTCCCCTCCCATCTTCCCTCTCTACCTCATCTGCTGTTGTTTAATTCTCTCCCTTGTTTTCCCCTCTTTAGCCTCACAACCTCTTATATGTAATTTTGTGTAACATTGAGTAGTCTCCTACCATTTCCATATGCTTTTCCTTCTCTCTCCCTTTCTCTCCCCCCACTCATCTCTGTTTAGTTTTAATATTTTTCTCATGTTCTTCCTCCCTGTTCTCTTCTTATTTGCTCTCTCTATATAAAAGGAAACATTTGGCATTTGTTTTTTAAGGATTGGATAGATTCGCTTAGCATAATCTATTCTAATGCCATTCATTTCCCTGCAAATTCTATGATTTTGTCATTTTTCAGTGCTGTGTAATACTCAATTGTGTATAGATGCCACATTTTTATTATCCATTCGTCTATTGAAGGGCATCTAGGTTGGTTCCAAAGTCTAGCTATTGTGAATTGTGCCGCTATGATCATCGATGTGGCAGTATCCTTATACTGTTCTCTATTAACATCCTCAGGGAAGAGTCTGAGAAGGGCGATATCTCGGTCAAATGGTGGTTCCATTCCCAGCTTTCCCATGAATCTCCATACTGCTTTCCATATTGTACTCACCAATTTGCAGTCCCACAAGCAGTGTACAAGTGTACCCTTTACCCCACATCCTCACCAACACTTATTGTTGTTCGACGTCATAATGGCTGCCAATCTTACTGGAGTGAGATGGTATCTTAGGGTGGTTTTGATTGCATTTCTCTGACTGCTAGAGATGGTGAGCATTTTTTCATGTACTTGTTGATTGATTGTATGTCCTCTGTGAAGTGTCTGTTAAGATCCTTGGCCCATTTGTTGATTGGGTTATTTGTTATCTCATTGTTTAATTTTTTTGAGTTCTTTGTATATTCTAGATATTAGGGCTCTATCTGAAGTGTAAGGGGTAAAAATTTGTTCCCAGGATGTAGGCTCTCTATTTACCTCTCTTATTTTTTCTCTTGCTGAGAAAGATCTCTTTAGATTAAGTAAGTCCCATTTGTTTATTCTTTTTATTAACTCTTGGGCTATGGGTTTCCTATTAAGGAATTTGGAGCCCAACCCCACAGTATGTACATCGTAGCCAACTTTTTCTTCTATCAGACGCAGTGTCTCTGATTTTATATCTGGCTCCTTGATCCATTTTGAGTTAACTTTTGTGCATTGTGAGAGAAAGGGATTCAGTTTCATTTTGTTGCATATGAATTTCCAGTTGTCCCTGCACCATTTGTTGAAGATGCTATCCTTCTTCCATTGCATGCTTTTAGGCCCTTTTTCAAATATAAGAAAGTTGTAATTTTGTGGATTTGTCTCTGTGTCCTCTATTCTGTACCATTGGTCCATCTGCCTGTTTTGATACCAGTACCACACTGTTTTTGTTACTATTGCTTTGTAGTACAGTTTGAACTCTGGATTCACACTTCCTGCTTAGAATTGCTTTCGCTATTCTGGGTCTTTTGTTTTTCCATATGAAATTCATGATTACTTTATTTATTTCTACAAGAAATGCCATTGGGTTTTTGATTGGCATCGCATTAAACCTGTAGAGAACTTTGGGTAATATCGCCATTTTGATGATGTTATTTCTGCCTATCCATGTACAGGGCATACTTTTCCATCCTCTAACATCTTCTTCTATCTCTCTCTTTAGGGTTCTGTAGATTTCATTGCATAAATCTTTCACCTCTTTGGTTAGGTTGATTCCCAAGTTTTTTATTTTCTTTGAGTATACTGTAAAAGGAGTGGTTTTCCTCATTTAAATTTCAGAAGTTTTGTTGCTGATATACAGGAATGCCTTAGATTTATGCGTGTTGATTTTATATCCTGCCACTTTGCTGAATTCATTTACTAACTCTAGCAGACCCTTTTGGGTCTGTTAAATATATTATCATGTCATCCAAAAATAGCGATAATTTAAGTTCTTCTTTTCCTATTTTTAAGTCTTTAATTTCTTTTGTCTGTCTAATTGCTCTGGCTAGTATTTCAAGAACTAAATCGAATAGAAGTGGTGACAGATGGCATCCCTGTCTTGTTCCAGATTTTAAAGGGAATGCCTTCAGTTTTTCTCCATTTACAATGATGCTAGCCTGAGGTTTAGCATATATAGCTTTTACAATGTTGAGGTAAGTTCCTGTTATTCCTAGTTTTTATAGAGTTTTAAACATAAAGGGATGCTGTACTTTGTAGAATGCTTTTTCTGCATCTATCGAGATGATCATATGGTTCTTCTCTTTAAGTCTATTGATGTGGTGAATAGTATTTATTGATTTCCGTATATTGAACCAGCCTTGCATCCCTGGGATGAATCCCTCTTGATCATGATGCACAATTTTTTTATGTGCTTTTGTATTTGATTTGCCAGGATTTTATTGAGAATTTTTGCATCCAAGTTTATTAGAGATATTGGTCTGTAGTTTTCTTTCTTTGAAGTGTCTTTGTCTGGTTTTGGGATCAGGGTGATGTTGGCCTCATAGAATGAATTTGGAAGAACTCCTTCTTTTTCTATTTTTTGAAATAGCTTGAAAAGTATTGGTATTAATTCATCTTTGAACGTTTTGTAGAACTCTGCTGTATAACCATCTGGTCCAGGGTTTTTTTTGGTAGGTAGTCTTTTGAAGGTTTCTTCTATTTCTTCCTTTGTTATTGGTTTATTTAAATTTTGTGTGTCTTCCGGACTCAATCTGGGCAGATCATATGACATAAGAAATTTATCGATATCTTCATTATCTTCTGTTTTATTGGAATATAGGGTTTCAAAATACTTTCGAATTATCTTCTGTATTTCTGTAGTGTCTGTTGTGATATTGCCTTTTTTATCCCATATGTTTGTAATTTGAGTTCTCTCTCTGCTTCTCTTCATTAGCATGGCTAAGGGCCTGTCGATTTAATTTATTTTCAAAGAACCAACTTTTATTTGTTCAATTTTTTTGTTTCAATTTTGTTTATTTCTCCTCTAATTTTAATTATTTCTTGTCTTCTACTACATTTGTTGTTTTGCTCTTTTTTTTCTAGGTTTTTGAGATGTAATGTGAGATCATTTATTTGTTGTTTTTTTCTTTTTTTGAGGAAAGAATTCCAAGAAATGAATTTCCCTCTTAAAACTGCTTTCATTGTTTCCCACAGAATCCGGTATGTTGTGTCTGTATTTTCATTTGTATCTAAGAGATTTTTTTATCTCCTCCTTTATGTCTTCTGTAACCCATTGATTATTCAGTAACATATTGTTCATTTTCCATGTGATGTAGAATTTTTCCTTCCTTCTTCAATCATTAATTTCAAGTTTCATTCCATTATGATCAGATATGGTGCATGGTATTATCTCCATACTTTTATATTTACTAAGAGTTTCCATATGGCATAATATATGGTCTATATTTGAGTAGGACCAATGTGCTGCTGAGAAGAACATGTATCCACTTTATGATGTTTGATATATTCTATATATGTTGGTTAAGTCTAGGTTATTGATTGTGCTATTGAGTTCTATAGTTTCTTAATTCAGATTTTCTCTAGAGGATCTGTCCAATGGCGAGGGTTGTGTGCTGAAGTCACCCGTAATTATTGTGCTATAGCCTATATGACTCTTGAACTTGAGAAGAGTTTGTTTTATGACTTGGCACCACCATTGTTTGGTGCATACAAATTGATAATTGTTATGTCTTGTTGGTGAATGTTGCCTCTTAACAGTATATAGTGTCCTTCTTTATCACTTTTGATTAACTTAGGTTTTAAGTTGATTTTATTCGATATGAGTATGGCCACTCCTTCTTGCTTCTGAGGGCCAACAATGGCTGCGAAGTCTTTCAGAATAAAATCATGTGATTTCCTGGCTGAGGTTCCCATTGCTCTGTGGAAAGCCACCTTGGGCCTAGATCTCAGTTTGAAAGGGTGACAATCATGCGTGGCCTCCTAAAAACCAACACAATTCATATCAATACTTCTATGAGGTACGTTCCAGAACTCAGGCTCTAAGGGGAATCACGCCAGAGTTCAAGCCCAGGTGGACCAAGTCATGTCTTCCAACCCCCACACAAATGACCACAATTAAAACAAAAAAACTACCACATGGCCCTCATCTTCGTCCATAAAGACCCTCATCAAAAGTTCTGGATGGAAGTTTCCATGAGGGTTGCAACTAAAGACAGTTTTCAGAATAAGCTCCCTTGCCTCTAATTTCCCTAAAGTCAGGGTGGCCTGGACACCCTTCCTGTGAACCAGGAGTGATCAAAAAGGCCTGCCATTAATTCCGCTTTGTTTCTATAATTTGAGGCTTACTGAATGTCAGGTATAGATTTTTTATGTGATTTGGAGTCATGAGAAAATCCAAGCACATCTGGAGAGCATTCAAGAATTCATTTGACAAAGAGGATCCCTAATCTCACTTGAAGGGGGTCAGGAACCTAACAGAGAAAGGCAAGAATCCTCATCCACAATGACTGCTCTTTTTGCCATTTTGGTTTTGAATGCACACATGGGATCTTTGTTTAGATCCATCAGGTGCAGAGAATCGAAGCCACAGCCTCACACAGGGCCAAGAGGCAGATTCAGAGAAATCCCTTTCCAAAGCAATTAAGCAAAGAGCCACAGGTGATGCCCATTTATTTCCATTTGAAATTTTTTTCTTCAGGCTTCACAAAGGGGTGGCCTGAGGCAAAGACCTTCCTGACATTCAGGGCAACAGAACCTTGATTGGTATACTGAGCTTGAATTATGTTCTGCACCGAGGTCTCAGATAAATCGATATACAATGGCATAGGACCGTGTACCTCGGATGATTGAATGTAGAAGAGAACATCCAGTCAAAAAGGGATAGTCTGTAGGATTAGGAAGATAGTCAGTAGGTTTAGGAAGAAGAGTGAGACTAGGAGTTGGACCAAAAGTTCTTTAGCAATAGGGTTTCAGTTAGAGAGTGAATGTAAATGTCAGCACATCTGAAGAGAAAGTCACAATGATGAACAGGGAAAAATATGTAGGAAAGCAGATATCAATAGAAAGATTAGGAAATCAGGCAAAGTATAAAGTGAGTGATAGGATTAGACATTTTCAACAGGCTTGAGGTTGAATATATAATCTTAGGAAAAAACAAATATGTAGTAATCATTAGGATTGACATTTGAGAGCATTAGGCACCCTGGACATGGATGTTTTTAGTAATCCATGGTCACTTTCCATTTAGGCTTTGGTACAATCATATGTGTGACCTTTGCATTTTGTGTCCAGAATACTACCGTGATAAAATTTATATGTTGATAAGGTGACATGAGTATTTCTTCCACCATTATGGGGAGTAATATTCTGGAAACTTATAAATTAGTACTGGTGATACAAATAGGTGTACCTTGTGTTGATCATTATTGAGATGTTGCATGAATAGACCAGATTGTGAATAAAGTATATAACTGGTTCCAACTTTAAATAATGGATTGAGTTTGCATCTGAAAATGTATTGGAAATCTTATATTGATATATATACAATCATTCCAACCAGTTATATATTTAATGGTAATATTAGGGTTACGGTTTATCGTGAAGAGTGAGTATTGCTTCAAAAATGATTATGGAATCAAAAATAATGTGTTTAGAAAGAAGTCTAGTGAAAAGACCAGTAAAGAAACATGGAGGAATACATGTGTTCTGAAGTAGTAAGTAAATGAGAGTGAACCAAATGCCTATAATTTTGTGAAGTTGTGGGTGAAAAAATATATCCTATGATGTCCATATACTGAAAAAATAGTAATGTACCAGTGTTGAGTAAAAATGAACTTCAAAATACACATCATGTCCCATAGCAATCTACTTGCATTGATGTTAAACTGGGTCAGGTACTGTAGAAATATTAGGATTTGTATGCACCACCTACTGAACTTAGTATTCAGTAGTAGGAAACCAATATGTATTACAGGTGTATAAATATTGCTGAAAATAATCTTGTAAAAATTGGATTTTGAACCCACATACATGAATATAAATGAATTTAGGGAGTGTATAATAAGACACATATTTTTCATATTTTTTTAAAATCTGGAGAATATATATACATATATATATAATATATATATATAATATATATACATATATATACATATATAATATATATATATGTATATATATACACATATATTTTTTTTTCCAGATTTAAAAAAAAATACACACACACACACACACACACACATTAATATTTAGCAATATATATGCCAATCGAAATTCATCATGAAATATAATTCATCCACATATCCAAAAATATTCATTTTACTGAACATGGATTTATGTATAGTGTTTTTCACTAGGAAGCTCACCCATAGGTTGAATTTTCAGTCCCATCATTATTTAGGGAGAGTCATCTGTTCTCACAATTTTATATTCCAAAATCAGGGAGCTCACAAGATTGTCCGTGTGATACCAGGTAGGATATTATATATATATGTATAAAAAAATACATGTGCTGAATAGGATACAGAGAAAGGGAGACAGGGATTTATATATGTGATAATTTTAAAAAATCATGGAGAAATATTACAATGAAAAGTTGACTAGATTTAAAAAACATACTCTTGATAATGCAGAAGGCAAATAGAAGTATACACCATGCTTCCTATGAAAGGCCTGTATTTCTATTCGGTTAGGTTTCTTTCTCTCCATGATATTAGGATTAGTAGTCAGAGTCTAGTAGGGTATGGGTTAGTGTCAGGGATTCAGTATTTCAAATGGAAAAAAGGAAAATGAATCTAATGTGTATGCAAAAATGTGATACACAAAAATCTTCCCTCTCTCATCCAGAACAATGCCTTGACATAACCATCGCTAAAAGTAAGACACAATTAGAGGAGAGGAGTTAGAAAATCTGAATATATATGTGGAATGGAAAATGCTCAGGAGTTCACAACACTGGAGGTGGTAGAACAGTTTCCAAAAGTAAGGGAGAGGGTAAACAATCCAGAAACATGGAGCTGTGCTGGCCTTGAGACTTCTTGAGAAACTTCCTCTGAGGTGGGGAACAAGAAATATATGTAATTGTTAGGAGATTTAGCTTCGTTTGTAGTGACACCATGAAATCTGGGTCTGCATCTCTATGACCTGGAGCACATGGTCCTTATTTTCTAATGAACATGAGGGAGCAGTTCTGAATTCTCTCTTTGTAGGTAAACTGTGGCCACTGGGAGCTAAGTGTCTTTCCGTGTGGACTGTGAAGCCATTTGGTGATCCTCCACTTTCCAGGGTGTTTCTTACTGCTGCACTGGGAGTTTGGTATTTGCTTCACGAAATACAAGGAGTTCAACTGGGACAAAATGCTGGAGGGAGTTCTGTCATGTGTGGTTGGTCAGGGACGCAAAGAGAATGTACGAACCAGGCTTCTATCCTACATAGCTTTCACCTTGACTATAGCAACCTGATTCTGAACATTGCCCTGAAACCTCTCCATATGACAAGATGCCTTTACATATAAAGGTCTCCTGCCTGCACCATGTCAGTCGCAAGTCTTTCGAAGCCAATGGAAGATCCAGGTGGTCCTACCAAAAATATTTATTTACACACCTACAGTCCACTTCTCTAGGCCCACTACTCATTAGGCTCCAAATTACTGGCATCTCTGTTCTACACCATTTTCACGAAAACCAGTCAACCAAGGCACTCTTTGATACACTCATGATCAGCAACAAGAAATCCAAAGTTTATCCAGTGCCACCTGGTCATGGGAATTTCAAAAATTTTATGGTATGAATCTAGTCATTTTTCAAAAATGAAGTTAGAGGCACTGTGGGTTTCAATTAATTCAGGAACCATTAAATGGTGAGGAAGCTCATTTCAATGAAAGCTCTGGAGAACACTCACAGAAAAGCCTTCCAAAAGACTGGCCAAAAGGTCACATGAATCCAGACACATTGAGGTGTACAATGTGAGGTCCATATGTGTTTGGACTCTCATCTAGGACTGCCAAGTCTTTAAGAATTAAATCATGTGATATCCTGGCTCAGAATCCCCGAGCTCTGTGGAAAGCCATCCTGGGCCTAGATCTCAATTTCCAAAGGCGATTCTCACGTGTGGCCTAGTAAAATCCCAAGAGAACTCACGACAATACTTCTCTGAGGTCAGATCCAGAACTCATTCTTTAAGGGGAATCACACCAGAGTTCAAGCCCAGGTGATCCGAGTCATCTTTTCCAACTACCACACAAATTACCACAATTAAAACAAGAACACTCCCATATGGCCCTCATCTTCTTTCATATTGACACTCATCATAATTTTGCTGGAGGTTTCCATGAGGGGAGCAGACCAAGACAGTGTTCAAAATAAGCTCCTTTGACCCTCATTTGCCTATAGTAAAGGTGGCCTGGACACCCATCCTGTGAACCAGGAGTGATCAAATAGGCCTGCCATTAATACCGCTCCAATTCTCCAATTTGAGGCCTACTGACTGTTTGGTTTAGATTCTTTATGTGAATTTTAGTCATGAAATAACCAAGCACCTATGGGCTAGCCTCTGCAGGTTTTGAAGAACTCATTTGACCCAAAGGATCCCTATTTTCACTTGATGGAGTTCAGGAACCTTACAGAGGAAGTCGAGAGACTTCATCCCAATGGCTGCTCTTTCTGCCATTTTTCCTTTGGATGCAAACATGGGAACTTTCTTTAGATCCACAGGTGCTGAGAATCTAAGCCTCAGCCACACACAGGGCCAGGGGGCTGATTCAGTCACATCCCTTTTCAAAGCACTTAAGAAAAGAGCCACACATATGCCCAATCATTTCCATTTGAAAACTGTTTTCTTCAGGCTTCACAAAGGGGTGGCCAGATGCAAAGAACTTCCTGACATTCAGGGCAACAGAACAATAGGTAAGCAAAAGGCCCAAAGCAGGGTTTCTCCTCTGAGACTGTCCTCGTCACACTGATATCTGAGTTTTCTGAGATGCTCGCCATCACCTACAGCTATCCAGTACATGGCTATGTCACAGAGCTTGGAGGTGGTACATATCTTGGACACAAAACCATGGGCCTATTCTTGAAATTGGCCGGAATTCAGGACGAAAATAGAAACTTAGGAAGGTAGCAGGTGTTGCTCATCGATAAGGCAAGCTACAGTCCATTCATAAACGGGGCAATATGAATGCTGAGAAGCTTTCTACTAGACACGACACATCCATTGATGAATTCTCTTTTCTAATGTCTACAACCACGGAAACAGTGGAATACACAGACATAGAAACACTCGCCCTGTGAAAAGACTTACTAGAAACAGTCCACTTCAAATGAAACAAACCGACTGTCCTACCTATTCTCAGAAAATGAGACAAAACCACAAACCCACAACCACACCCACAAAGGCACCTCCTTTCCCTAAGTAGGTCTTTGACTATCCGGAGTGTCCTCTGACTTGTAGGCCATAATACGTTCCCCCGAAATGGCCTGTCCTGTCTCAGATCTGGTCTCCTTGGCAAACTCTGTGAACTTCTCAGGAGCCAACGGTGAGCCACTAACGACTTTCTCAAGAAAAGCCCCGCTTCCGAGCTTTCCTGGCATTTGGCCTTCTCACGTCTGAAGGTACCAAGAAAGACTGACTGCATTTAGTAAATCCAAACAAGTGAGACCATAGGGACTGGGACTTGGACTGGCTATGGGTGCCTGGCTTCCTGGATCCAAAGTTCAGAGAGTTCCATCACCATGGAAGTGAGGTGAGGTCACTTCCTTCCTGAACTGAATGAGGTCCCTGTCTTGGCAACCACTTTGTCTTAACTGTTACTTCCAAGGGTCCCATGAGATTGAGGCTGCCCCTACTTCCTGTGACACTTTCACAAGTTAGAATGGTATATCAACCATAGTCACCCAGGAATAGATCCCCACACAGGCCTGTTTTGGTCCATGTTCTCTACATTAAGAAGAGAATCTGATTCAGACACAATCTTTTATCCTGACTGGGTTGTTTGCCATGGAAGATGACTTTTGGTCTCTCAGGTTCTTCATAGCTGCCTACATTTTCTCCAGGGATCATTTCTGCATGGGCCTTTGAGGTTATCAGCAGGTGGAAGTTTCCCTACATTTCTGTATTGTAAAATCAACTCTTTCCCTGCTGTTCTATAAAGTTAGATTGAGGGAATAGTGTATGATTATGGTTAAAAACATGTTTGATTTGGGTTAGAAATCATTGTGCTGGATGAATAATGGTATTGGGAACCTGCTATGTGTATAAGAATATATAGGTGTAATATATGTATGAAAAAAGAAATCTAAGTATGATTTGAAGGCCAGAAGGGCATTGGGCCCTTGATTGGGATACGCAGCATTGAATTACGTTCTGCAGAGATGTCTCAGATAAATCGATATACAATGGCATAGGACCTTGTACTTTGCATGAATTAATGTAGAAGGAACATCCAGTCAAAAAGGGATAGTCGGTAGTGAAAGGTTAATAAAATAGGTACTTGCTATTTCCTGTTTTTCTGTATGCTTAAAAAAACACTGTTGAAATCTTGAGAAATGTTTGCTAATCTTGTTCTAGAATGTACTGTTCCCAACTGCCAAACTGCAGAATGTACTGCCTCACTCGGTGTCACACGAACCGCCCACTCACCCTTACACATCAGTAAACTTCCCTCCCTTCCATCTCCAAGGAAAGTATGTAAGCTCTGCATAAGCTGTTCTCAGAGCTCTCTGATCTATTTAAGTTAGCTGTGAGCCCCAGCAAGCTGGACCCAAAATAACCCTTTGCTGTTGCATGAGACAGTCTCTTGGTAGTCTCTTCCTCCAACACTCACCTGACCTTTACATATTGAGGTTCCACCGAGTTCCGGCAGTGGCGGATGAGAGACCCCAACGGTCTCCTCTCGGAGCAAGTAAGGCGCCTCTTTCTGGTTTCAGGTGTCATGTTAGGGCTTGGCAAAATTGCTGGCGATGAAGAGCCTGGGGTCTCTCCGACGGTGGCTGAGAGACGTGTCACAGAGACATAGGGCACCTCCCTGGGGGACCCCAAAGAGGACTCGGAGAATCAAGGAACAATTGCTTCATCGACTCAGTGATATTTTCTTTTAGATTCGGTATTGCCATCCTATCGGGTTTTGCCGGCTACGCATTCCTGGTCTCAGTGTTGGATGTCCATTGCCTGTCTTTATGGTCTTGTCTTATCTGTGTCATGTGTCTTTGCTTTTACTGTTTGTGTACCTTTCATTATGGGACAGAGCACTTCAATGCCTCTGTCCCTGACCCTTGATCACTGAACCAAAGTCCGCTTAAGGGCTCAGAATCTTTCTTTTTTTAGTAAAACGCTGGACCTGGCAGACTCTCTGTGCCTCAGAATGGCCCATCTTTGGAGTCGTATGGCCCCAAGAAAGATCTTTCTACTTCCCACTAATTTATAAAGTCAGAGATATTGTCTTTCAGCCAGGGCCACATAGCCATCCTGATCAACAGCCATATATCTTAACTTTTCAGGACCTCTGCAAATCTCCTCCTCCATGGGTGAAGCCTTTCCTTGCCCATGCCTCTGCTCATACTCCTTCCCACATGATCTCTCAAACCCTCACCTCTTCCTCCTCCTCCACCCTCTGTTTTCCCTGAGTCACAAGATTTGACTCTACTGGACTCTTCCTCCTCTCCTTATCCCCTGCCCTCGTCCCCTAACACACAACACACTCTAAGTGATTCCCCTGCTGCTGACTAAGCCTCTCTACCATTGGAGGAAGCTAAGCTGGTAATAGGATCTAATAATGGACCGATGTTCATGGCCCAGGTAAGTCAGGGGTTAGCCAGGAACCTGGGGATTAATTGGAAGTTATATTGTGCTTATAGACCCCAGAGTTCAGGACAAGTAGAAAGAATGAATAGAACCATTGAAGAGACCTTAACGAAATTAAGCTTAGAGACCAGCATAAAAGATTGGACTATGCTCCTGACTTATGCAATGTTTCATGCAAGAAAAAATCCTTCTGTTTCTTTGAGTAACCTTACCCCCTGAGAAATTCTCTATGGTGGCCCTCGTCCAGTAAGGGTCCTAAGCCCAACTGTAAGACCTAAGGATCCTTTCCACACCCTCTTGCTTGACAGACTTAAAGCTCTTGAAAGAACTCAGTGATACCTGTGAAAATAGCTGCCCACTGCGTAACAAACTGTGTACCAGGGGATTCCACATTCATATCAAATAAGAGACTTCATGTATGTAAGATGACATCAGGTGTCATCCCTGGAACCCAGCTGGAAAGGACCATACCAGGTGCTACTTATAACACCTACAGTGGTAAAGGTATACAGAATCACTTCTTGGATCCATGCCTCTCATCTCAAGCCTGCTCCTTGTCCAGAATCTTTCTGGAAACTGGAAAAGACTGGTAACAGTTTCAAATTGTGTATTCGCCATGTGGATAAGGTTATATACTCTCCCCTTGGCCACAAGTAGTCCTAACCCTCATCAGCCTTTTAAGCAGCGATGGCTGATCACAAATCCTACTGGAAAAGTGTATAATCTATCTCACATACATACCCCTTACGGACCTGGTGGCCATCTCTCCACCCAGACATTTGTCAGCTGGCCATAGGTTTTTTCTATTGGGATATCCCTGATGAAGAAAATCCCACTAAAATACCATTAAATCCCTTGTGTACCATAGATAATGGAAACAAACATTATGGATGTAGGGACACGCGAGCCAGATGCAGGTTGGCTAGCCTAGATTACTTGTTTGCCCGGGAAACTATCAAAGCCACAAACAGTAACGGCTGTGTGGGGGAAAAACTGACTTCTTCTGTATGTCATGGAGATGTGAGCATACAGAGGCTGCCTGATGGAACCCAATACTTCATCAAATTCAGTACACAGCATTGGCCACATTACCAAGTAGACAACAGAAAAAGGATGGCCCCCAGAGGGGTCTCTAGATCCTCAAATTTTGCGTGACCTTTTTAACTTCTGCAAGTGCTCAGAAGGGTGAAAGGAGATTCCCCTATGTGGAAGCCCTTTCCCTCCTTCACTCACATCCTGAACTATGCTTCTCCAATAGATTTTTATCCTCAGCCTTCTGCTCCAGACTCTCTGCTGTCACTCCCACCTCAGCAACGTGATTTCTCCCCTCCAATTACTAGATCAGAATCCCAAACCTCCACCAGTTCTCAGACAATTGCCCGCTTGTGAGGTAGCAGGTACTGAGGTACCCCTCCACCCACTCACTCCTCTCTCTTCCTGTCAGTGCCCACACCGGGTCCCACCAGGTCCTCTTTCCAGCTAACCCAAAGCTCAAACGAGCTGAGGAGAGCTCTCAGACCCTTATCCAAGATGTAATATAAATGGCCATTAAAGTTGCTTTGTCATCACTGAAAACAGGTTACTAAAATTTAAAGTCCCTCACAGGATTTTGGGATACTCACTCCCGTTTTCTGCTCTGCTCTACCTGTTCTACTGCTCAAGTTTTTTGCTAGGAAATTCCCAAACACCTTTCCAATTATTCTTTTACATCTCTCTTTTTCCTCATTCTCAGATCCTCGGAGCTTCTCTCAGCCCCACCTTCCCCGTATTCCCCCTCTGTACCAGGCCCACAGAAAAGTCTTAAATGTCCTTCTCCAGAAGTCTTCACCATGGCTGACTTTAGAACTTTCAGCATAGAGTTTCTATAAAGAGTTCAATGTAGATAAACTTTCTCTTTTTGTATTGCCCTGTTATACTTGGCCACTGGCTAAAAAACTCAGTACTTCTAAGCTAGACAACCCCTAACTAGTTTTTCACAAAATATGTGAACAAGTCCTCTGGCCTTCAGCTGGGGCTTCACAGAAATGGCCACATTTCTAAGATAAAGAAATTACCAACTGGGCTCCGTTGTAACAGCTGGCAGGGGGAAAATAAGAAAGGGAATAAAAAGCTCTCCTCCTCCCAGGTGTCCTTGAAAATTTAACTTGCCCAGAACAGAGGAAAAATCAGAAACATATACTGCTTTTTTGAACTTCTGCAGACTGTAAACTTCTGAGCCCCATCCCTTATATGTTGGGTACACAATTCTGAAACTACCTAAACTTGAGTTTCAGGGGACTAATTGATTACAACAGAAGCAATGCCCTCTGAATCCAGTTGCAACAATATAGGACTGTTTCCCTGTCTTCAGTGCTATCTTAGGTGCCTTGCCTTGTCTGTCCCTACAACAGCATAATTCTATATACTTAAACATTGTTTATGTTTTCATGAAATGGTCAACAGATGTGATTATTTTGAAATGTTGCAGATGTTTCCCAGAAAGCTCTATCATGACGCAGGTTCGTTTGAAGATATAATAGGGGGGGCATACAACCGGTTCCACTGGGAACTTGTATCCCTCACTTTAGCCATCCTATTAGGAATAGGAGTTGCTGCACGGGTGGGCACAGGAACCACTGCCATTGTCCATGGGACACAACAAATGACCCAATTAGAAGAAGCAATAGAGCAAAACTAAGATATTAGAAACCTCCATCAGAGCTTTGCATGAATCTTTAACCTCTCTCTCTGAAGTTGTTTTAAAGAACAGTTGAGGGTTGGACCTCCTCTTCATTAGAGAAGGGGGCCTTTGTGCTGCATTGAGGGAAAAATGTTGTTTTTATGCTGACCATACTGGAGTTGTAATAAAATCTATGAGTAAATTTAAAAGACACCTTGAAGAGCATCAACAAGAGAGAGAGGCCCAAAAAGGGTGGCTTGAGTCTTGGTTCACACACTCCTCCTGGTTAACTACGTTTTTATCAACCCTGGCCGGTCCAATAATAATCCTCATATTATTGCTAACTATAAAATCCTGTTTGCTCAACCGTGTAATTTCTTTTCTCCAGGCTCAAATTGGACGAGTTAAACTTATGGTAATACCCCACTAGCAGACATAGAATGTGACACCCTCCAATGATCATTTTTATGATTAAAAGTAGCCAGAAGAAGAAGTGGTGAATTAAAGTTTAATAAAATAGGTACTTGTCACTTCTTGTTTTTCTGTATGCTTACCAAAACACTATTGAAATCTTGAGAAATGCTTGCAAATCTTGTTCCCAGAATGTTCTGTCCCCAACTGCCCAACTGCAGAATGTACTCCCTCACCCAGGTGAATGCAAACCACCCTCTCACCCTGACCCATCAATAAAATTCCCTCCGTGCCCTCTCCAGGGAAAGTATATAAGCTCTATTTAAGCTATTCTCAGGGCTATCTGCTCTATTCAAGTGATCTCTGAGCCCCAGCATGCTGGACACCCAAAAAACCCTTTGATGTTGCAAGAGATAGTCTGTTGGTGGTCTCCTCCTCTGAAGCTCGCCCCAAATTTACTTGGATGATTGAATGTAGAAGAGAACATTCAGTCAAAAACGATAGTCTGTAGCATTAGGAAGATAGTCAGTACTTTTATGAAGAAGGGTGAGTATAGGAATTGGAAAAAAATTTCTTTAGCAATAGGGTTTCGATTAGAGAGTGAATGTAAATGTCAGCACAGGTGAAGAGTCAGTCACAATGATGAACTGGGGAAAATATGTAGGAAAGCAGATATCAATAGAGACATTACAAAATCAGGCAAAGTATAAAGTGAGTGATAGGATTAGATATTTTGAACAGGGTTGAGTTTAAATATATAATCTTAGGAAGAAACAAATATGTAGTCACAATTAGGATTGACATTTGAGAGCATTAGGCAAATTTCAGGTGGATGAATATTTCTCAGAATAATCTTGTGAATAGTTGATTATAAATCCACATAATAAACATGAATGAATTTAGGGAGTGTATATAAGACACATATATTTCATATTTTGAAAAATCTGGAGAGTGTATATATATATATATATATATATATATATATATATATATATATATATACAAAACACACACACAGACAAAAAAGTAGCAAAATATATGTCAATCAAAATTCATTATAAAATATATATCATCCACAGATCTAAAAATATTAATTTTACTGAACATGGATTTATGTATAATGCTGTTCAACTAGCAAGCTCAACCATTGGTTGAATATCCAATTCCAACAAGTTTAGTAGGAGTGATCTCTTCTAACAATTTGTATCTGCCAAGTCAGCCACCTCACAAGAATGTACGTGTGGTACCAGGGAGGAATCTATATGTGCATATAAGAATACAGAGAAAGGGAGACAGGAATTCACATATTTGTTAACCTTAAAAATACATGGACAACTATTTCAACAATAAATTGACTAGATTCATAACTCCAACTCTGTATCATGCAAAAGAAAAGTACAACAATACACCAGGCCTACTCTGAACTGCTTGTATTTCGATTCTGTTTGGGTTATTTTTCTCCATCATATTAGAATTAGTAGTCAGAGTCTGGTCGGGTATGGGTTAGAGTCAGGGATTCAGTATTTTGAATGGAAAATAGAAAACTGAATCCAATGTTTATGCAAATATATGCTACAGAAAATTCTTCCCACTCTCCTCCAGAACAATGCCTTGACATTACCTTCGCCCCAAGTAAGACACAATTAGAAGAGAAGAGTTAGAAAATCTGTGAATACCTATCAGGAATGGAAAATGCTCCAGATTTCAAATCTTTGGAGGCGGTAGAGGAGTTTCCAAAAGTAAGGGACAGGGTAAACACTCCACAAATTTGGAGCTCTGCTGGCCTAAAGACTTTTTGAGAATCTGCCTTTAAGGTTGGGCACTTAAAATATATGTTGTTTTCAGGAGCTTTAGCTTTATTTGTAGTGAGACAATCAAAGCTCGATCTGCATCTATGTGACCTGGAGGACATGGTTATTTATTTTTCAATAAAAATGAGGCAGCAGTGCTGAATTCTCTCTTTGTAGGTAAACTGTGGCCACTGAGGGCTAAGTGTCTCCCCGTGTGGACTGTGAAACAACTTGGTCATCCTCCAATTATGGTGGTGTTTCTTGCTGCTGCACTGGGAGTTTGGAATTTGCTTCATTAAATACAACGAGTTCAAATGGGAAACAGTGCTGAAGGGAGTTCTGTCAGCTGTGGTGTGCAGGGTCTCCAGGAGAATGCACCAACCAGGCCTCTATCCCACGTAGCTTGCCCCCTTGACAATAGCAACATGATTCTGAACATTGCCCTAAAACCTCTCCATATAAAAATATGCCTTTACGTATATGGGTCTGATGGCTGCACCATGTCAGTCTCAAGCCATTTGGAAGCCAGTGGAAGATCCACATGGCCCCACCACAGATGTTTTATCACTCACTTGCGTAACACTTCTCTAGGCCCACTACTCACTAGGCTTCTACTTACCAGCATCTCTGTTCTACACCATTTTCCTGAAACCCAGTCAATCAAGGCCCTGTCTGGTATATTCATGATCATCAACAGGACATCAAAGGTCCTCCAGTGACATCTGGTCATGGGAATTTTAAAAATTTCATGGTAATTATCTAGCAAATTTTCACGGATGAAGTGGGAGGCACTGTGGTTTGCAATTCATTCAGGAACCATTAAAGGGTTAGGAAGCTAATTTCAGGGAAAGCTCTGGAGCACTCTCACAGGCAAGGCTACCCAAAGAGTGGCCAAAAAGTCACATGAAGCGAGGCCAATTGAGGTCTATAAAGCGAGGTCCATGTGTGTTTTGAATCTCAATAATGCATGCCAAGTCTTTCAGAATAAAATCATGTAATATCCTGGCTGAGATTCGCAGTGTTCTGTGGAAAGCCAACCTGTGCCTAGATCTCAGGTTCCAATGGCAACTTCATGCCTGGCCTCCTAAAATCCCAACACAATTCATGGCAATACTTCTCTCAGGTCAGTTCCAGAACTCAGTCTATAAGGAGAATCACACCAGAGTTCAAGTCCAGGTGGACCCAGACAACTCTTCCAACCGCGACTCAAATGAAAACAATTAAAACCAAAATACTCCCTCATGGCCCTATTCTTCTTCCATATAGACACTAATCATAACCTCTTCCTGGAGTTTTCCATGAGTTGTGCAGCCCAAGAGAATGTCCAAAATAAGCTTCTTGCACCTCTTTTGCCTAACTTCAGGGTGGCCTGGGCACCCTTCCTGTGAATCAGGAGTGATCAAATAGGCCTGCCCTTAATACTGCTCCGCTTATCCAATTTGAGGCTCTCTGACTGTGGGGTCTAGATTCTTTATGTGAATTGGAGTCATGAGAAAAGCCAAGACAGTGTCCAAAATCAGCTCGCTTGCCCCTCATTTGCCTAAAGTCAGGGTGGCCTGGACACCGTTTCTGTGAACGAGGAGTGATCAAATAAGCCTGCCGTTAATACTTCTGTGTTTCTCCAATTTGACGCCTACTGATTTCAGGTATCAATTCTTTATGTGATTTGGAGTTATGCGAAAACCCAAGCACCTCTGCAGGGAATTGAAGAACTCATTTGACCCAATGAATCCCTATTCTCACTTGATGGAGTTCAGGAAATTAACAGAGGAAGGCAAGAGACTTCATCCATAATGAATGATTTTTTTTTGCCCTTATGGCTTTGGACGCACACATGGGACCATTCATTAGATCCATCAGGTGCTGAGAATCTAAGTAATAGACACAAACATGGCCAAGAGACTAATTCAGACACATCCCTTCCCAAAGCAATTAAGCAAAGAGCCACAGGTGATGACATTCATTTCCATTTGAAAACTGTTTACTTCAGGCTTCACAAAGTGGTGGATTGAGGCAAAGAACTTCCTGACATTCAGTGCAAAACAACAATAAGTAAGCAAAAGGCCCAAAGCAGGGATTCTCCACTGAGACTTTCCTGGTCACACTGATATCTGCATTTTCTGAGATGCTCGCCATTCTCTTCAGCTATCCAGTACATGGCCATGTCACAGAGTTTGGAGGTGGTACATATTTTGGACACAAATCCATGAGCCTATTCTGGATAGTGGCCAGAATTCAGGAAGAAAACAGCAACTTAGAAAGATAGCAGGTGTTGCACATCAAAAAGACAAGCTGCACTCCATTCATATATTGGGCAGGTTGAATTATGGGAAGATTTACACTAGACAGTACACATCCATTAATGCATTCTCTTTTCCAATATCTACAACAATGGACACAGTGGGATACACAGACATAGAAACACTTGCCTTGTCAAATGACTTACTAGAAACTGTCCACTCCAAACCAAACTAACCGCCTTTCCCATCTATTCTCAGAACATGAGACAAAACAATAAACCCATACCCACTCCCACAAAGGCACCTCCTTCCCCCAATTAGATCTGTGACTATCCAGATTGTCCTCTGACAGGTGGGCCATACTATGTTCCCCTGAAATGGTCCGTCTTCTCTAAGATCTGGTGAAATATAAGTATGAAAACAGAAATCTAGGTATGATTTGAAGCCCAGAAGGGTTTTTCCCTTGATTGGGATACTTAGCTTTGAATTATGCTCTGCAAAGTTGTCTCAGATAATTCGATATACAATGGCATAGGACCTTTTACATTGGATGATTGAATGTAGAAGAGAACATCCAATCAAAAAGGGATAGTCGGTAGGATTAGGAAGATAGTCCATAGGTTTAGAAAGAAGAGTGATTAAAGGATTTGGACCAAAAGTTCTTTAGCAATAGGGTTTCGATTATAGAGTGAATGTAAATGTCAGCACATATGAAGTGTCAGTCACTAGGATCAACTTGGGAAAATATGTAAAAAAGCAGATATCAATAGAAACATTATGAAATCAGGCAAAGTATAAAGTGAGTGATAGGATTAGACATTTTCAACAGGGTTGAGTTTGAATATATAAATTAGGAAGAAACAAATATATAGTCACCAATAGGATTGACAATTGACAGCATTAGGCAACCTGGACATGGATGTTTTTAGTAATCCATGTACACTTTACATTTAGGCTTTGGTACAATCATAAATGTGACCTTTACATTTTTTTGTCCAGAATATTACTTTGATTAAATGTATATGTACATCAGGTGACATGAGTATGTCTTCCACCATTTCTGCGAGCAATATATTGAAGATGTAAAATTAGAATCGGGGGTACAAAGAGGTGTACCCTGTGTCTATGAATATAGAGATAAAGCATGAATAGACCCTAATGTGAATAAATAATATAACTTTTTTCAACTTTAAAAATGAATTGATCTAATATCTGAAAAATTAAAGGAAATCGTATATTGATATACAATCATTCATTCCAACCAGGTATATATGTAATGGAAATATTTGTGTTTTGGTTTATCATGAAGAGTGTGTGAGTTTTGCTTCAAAATGATTATGGAAATTCAAAATAATGTGTTTGGAAAGAAGTCTCATGAAAAGACCAGTCAAGAAACCCTGACAATACATGTGTTCTGAAGCAAGAAGTGGTGAAAGTTGAAACAAATGCATATTAATTTGTGAACTTGTGGATGAAATGTATATCCTATGATGTGCAAAAACTGAAGAAATAATAATGTACCAGTGTCGAATACAAATGAATAAAGAATTACATATCATGTCCCATAGGAATCTACTTGCATTGATGTTAGACTGGGTCAGTTACTGTAGAATAATTAGGATTTGTATGCATCATTCCCTGAAGTTAGTTTTCAGTACTAGGAAACAAATATGTATTTCAGGTGGATGAATATTTCTGAGAATAATCTTGTGAAATGTTGATTAAAAATCTACATACATGTACATGAATGAATTTAGAGAGTGTATATTAGACACATATATTTCATATTTTGAAAAATCTGGAGAGTGTATACACACACACACACAAATAAAAAACACTCACAGACATTAAAAAGTAGCAATATAAATGCTAATCGAAATTCATCAGTAAATATATATCATCCACAGATGCAAAAATGTTTATTTTACTGAACATGAGTTTATGTATAATGTTGTTCTACTAGGACGCTCCCTATAGGTTGCATTTTCAGTTCCAACAGCGTTTAGGAGGAGTGATCTCTTCTCACAATTTGTATCTGCCAACTCAGCCACCTCACAAAGATGTACGTGTGATACCTGGTAGGATTCTATATATGCATATAAATATATAAGTGTGAATAGGCTAAAGAGAAAGGGAAACATGAATTCTCATATTTGTTAACTTTAAAAACACATGGAGATCTTTTTCTATTAAACATTGACCAGATTTATAACTCCTACCTTGTATAATGCAAAATGCAAGTCCAACTATACAACATGCCTCCAATGAACTGCTTGTATTTCTATAGGTTTGTGTTATTTTTCTCTATCATATTAGGATGAGTTGTCTGAGTCTAGTAGGTATGGGTTAGTGTCAGGGATTCAGTATTTCAAAAGGAAAATTGGAAATTGAATCCAATTTGTATGCAAATAGATGCTGCACAAATATCCTCCCACTCTCATCCAGAACAATGCCTTGAAATTACCTTCACCCCAAGTAAGACACAGTTAGAGGAGAATAGATAGAAAATCAGTGAATACATATCTGGAATGGAAAATGCTCAGGAGTTCACAACCTTGGAGGTTGTAGAGGAGTTTCCAAAAGTAAGGGACAGGGTAAACACTCCACAAACATGGAGCTCTGCTGGCCTAAAAACTTTTAGAGCAACTGCCTCTGAGTTTGGGAGCGTGAAAATTATGTTGTTGTCAGGAGAATTGGCTTCCTTTGTAGTGAGACCATCAAAGCTGGGTCTGCCTCTATGTTACGTGGAGGACATGGTATCTTATTTTCCAATGAACATGAGGTAGCAGTGTTGATTTTCTTCTTTTTAGGTAAACTGTGGCCTCTGGGGACTAAGTGTCTCCCCGTTGGACTGTGAAGCCATTTGGTCCTCCTCCACTTTTTGTGGGGTTTTTGCTGCTGAACTGGGAGTTTGGTATTTGCTTCATGAAATTCAAGGAGTTCAACTGAGACACAGTGCTGGAGGGAGTTCTGCCATGTGCGGTGGTTAAGAGTCTGCAGAAGAACGCACCAACCACGCTTCTATCCCTCAAAGCTTGCCACATTGCATCCTTGTCCATAGCAACCTGATTCTGAACATTGCCCTGAATCCTCTTCATATAACAAGATGCCTTTAATTACAAGGCTCTGCTGGCTGCCTCATGTAATCCACAAGCCATTTGGAAGCCAATGGAAGATCCACATTGCTCCAACAGAGATGTTTTATCACACTCCTGCCCACCAAAGCTCTAGGCCCACTTCTCAGCAGGCTGCAACTTTCTGGCACCTCTGTTCTACACCATTTTCATGAAACCCAGTCAAGCAAGGCACTGTCTGGTACATCCATGATCAGCAACAGGACATCCAAAGGTTCTCCAGTGCCACCTGGTCATGGGAATTTCAAAAATTTCATGGTATTTATTTAGACATTTTTCAAGGATGAAGTTGGAGGCACTGTGGGTTTCAATTCATTCAGGAACCAGTAAATGGTGAGCAAGATTATTTCAATGAAAGCTCTGGAGAACCCTCACAGGCAAGGCTTCCCAAAGAATGGCCAAAAGGTCACATTAAGCCAGGCCCATTGAGGTCTACAATATGAGGTCCATGTGTGTTTTCACTCTCAACTATGGCTGCCAAGTCTTTCGAATGAAATCATGTGATATCTTGGCTGAAATTCCCAGAGCTCTGTGGAAAGCCACTCTGGGGCTAGATCTCAGTTTCCAAGGGTGACTCTCATACATGGCCTCTTAAATCACAACACAATACATGGCAATACTTCTCTGAGATCAGTTCCTGAACTCAGTCTATAAGGGGAATCACACCAGAGTTCAAGCCCAGGTAGACCTTGTTATGTCTTCCAACTGTCACACAAATATCCACAATTAAATCCAAAACACTTCCACATGGCACTCATCTTCTTCCATTTACACAATCATCATAACCTCTGGCTGGAGGTTTCCATGAGGGGTGCAGCCCAAGACAGTGTCGAATATAACCTCCCTTGTCCCTCTTTTGCCTAAAATCAGGGTGGCCAGGACATCCTTCCAGTGAACCAAGAGTGATCAAATAGGCCTGCCATTAATATGGCACTGCTTCTCCAATTTGAGGCCTACTGACTGTGTGTTTTAGATTCTTTATGTGAATTGGAGTCTCGAGAAAAACCAAGCACTTATGGGCTAGCCTCTGCAGGGTTTTGAGGAACACATTTGAACCAAATGATCACTGTTCTCACATGATGGAGAACAGGACACTTACAGAGGAATGCGAGAGACTTCATCCACACTGACTGCTCTTTTGTCCATTTTCGTTTTGGATGCACACATGGGATCCTTCTTTAGATCCATCAGGTGCTGAGAATCTAAGTCACAGTCTCACACAGGGCCAAAAGACTGATTCAGACACATCCCTTTCCAAAGCAATTAAGCAAAGAGCCACAGGTGATGCCCTTTCATTTCCATTTGAAAACTGTTTCTTTAGGCTCTACAATGGTGTGGCCTGAGGCAAAGGCCTTCCTGACATTCAGGGCAACAGAACAATTGATGAGCAAAAGGCCCAAAGCAGGGTTTCTTCACTTAGAATTTCCTGGTCAAACTGATATCTGAGTTTTCTGAGATGCTCCCATTTCTTTCAGCTATCCAGTACATGGCCATGTCACAGAGCTTGGAGGTGGTACATATTTTGGACACAAAACCATGAGCCTATTCTGGAGAGTGGCCAGAATTCAGGAAGAAAACCGGAACTTAGGAAGATTGTTGGAGTTGTCCACCCATAAGTCAAGCCGCAGTCCATTCATAAATTGGGCAGAATTCAGGAAGAAAACAGGAACTTAGGAAGATTGTTGGAGTTGTCCACCCATAAGTCAAGCCGCAGTCCATTCATAAATTGGGCAAGTTGAGTCTAGACAGGACACATCCAATGATTCATTCTCTTTTCTAATATCTAAAACCACGGACACAGTGGGATACACAGACAAAGAAACACTGGCCTTGTCAAACGACTTACCAGAAACAGTTCACTCCAAACCAAACAAACCGCCTTTCCTACCTATTCTCAGAACATGAGACAAAATCTCAAACCCACACCCACACACACAAAGGAAGCTCCTTCCCGCAAGTAGGTCTGTGACTATTGGGAGTGTCCTCTGACTGGTGGGCCAAACTATGTTCTGATGAAATCACCTGTCCTGTGTCACATATGGTCTCCTTGGCCAAATCTGTGAAGTTTTCACTAGCCAGCGGTGAGCCACTACCTGCTTTCTCAGGAAAGGCCCCTCTTTAGAGCTTTCCTGACATTTGTTCATCCTCACCTCAGTAGGTACCAAGAAAGACTGACTCTGTCCTTGGTAAATCCAAAAAATACGACCACTGGGACTAGGACTGAGACTGGCTCTGGGTGCCTGGCTTCCCGGATTCCAAGTTCAGAGAGTTCCATCACCAAGGAAGTGAGGTGAGATTACTTCCTTCAGGAATTCTTTGAGGTCATTGCCTTGGCAACCACTTTATCCTAACTGTTGCTTAAAATACTCCTATGAGATGGAGGCTGCCCTTTCTTCCTGTGACACTTTTACAAGTTAGAATGGTATATCAACCATAGGGACCCCGGAATAGCTCTCCACACATGCCTGGTTTGGTCTATCTTCTCTACATTAACAAGAGAGAGGCTTATTCAGACACAACCCTTCATCCTGGGAAGGTTGTTTGCGATGGAAGATGACATTTGCTCTCTCAGGTCCTTCATATCTGCCTACATCTTCTCCAGGGATCAAGTCTGCATGGACATTTGAGGTTCTCAGCAGGAGGAAGATACCCTACATTCCTGTATTGTAAGACGAACTCTGTCCCTGCTCTTCTGCAAAGTTAGATTAAGGTAAGAGTGTATGGTTAGGGTTAATAACATGTTCGATTTGGGTTACGAATCATTGCGAAGGATGATTAATAGTATTGGGAACCTGCGATATTTATAAGATTATAGAGGTGAAATATAAGTATGGAAACAGAAATCTAGGTAAGATTTGAAGCCCAGAAGGGCATTAGGCCCTTGATTGGGATACTTAGCTTATAATTACGTTCTGCACAGATGTCTCAGATAAATCGATAATCAATGGCATAGGACCTTACACCTTGGATGATTGATTTTAGAAGAGAACATCCACTCAAATTGAGATAGTCGGTGGGATTAGGAAGGTAGTCAGTATCTTTAGGAAATAGAGTGAGTATAGGATTTGGGGCAAAAGTTCTGTAGCAATAGGGTTTTTGTTATAGAGTGAATGTAAATTTCAGCACATGTGAAGAGTCAGTCACATGATGAACTGGGGAAAATATGTAAAAAGGAAAATATCAATACAGACATTATGAAATGAGGCAATTATACAGTGAGTGATAGGATTAGACATTTTCAATAGGGTTGAGATTGAATACATAATCTTAGGAAGAAACAAATATGTCGTCACCAATAGGAATGACATTTGAAAGCATTAGGCAACCTGGACATTTATCGTTTTAGTAATCCATGTTCACTTTCCATTTAGGATTTGGTACAATCATAAGTGTGATCTTTGCATTTTGTGCCCAGAAAAATATTGTGATCAAATGTGTATGTAGATCATATGACATGAGTATTTCTTCCACCATTACTGGGAGCAATATTTGAAGACATATAAATTAGTATTGGGGGTACAAAGTGGTGTACCCTGTGTCTTTGAATATAGAGATAATGCATGAATAGACCATACTGTGAATAAATATTATAACTGGTTCCACTTTAAATAATGGATTGAATTGATATCTGAAAATATATAGGAAATCATATATTGACATACAATCATTCACTCCAACCAGTTATATATCTAATGGTAATCTTAGGGTTATTGTTTATCATGAAGTGTGTGTGAGTTTTGTTTCAAAAGTGATTATGGAAATCGAAAATAATATGTTTGGAAAAAAGTCTCATAAAAAGACCAATCAAGAAATATGGAGGAATTCATGTGTTCTGAAGCAGGAAGTGATTGAAAGTGAAACAAGTGCCTATAAATTTTCTAAATTGTGAATGAAATATATATCCTGTTATGTGCATAAACTGATGAAATAGTAATGTACCAGTGTTGAATAAAAGTGAACGTCAAAATACACATCATGTCCAATAGGAATCTACTTGCATTGATGTTAAACTGGGTCAGTTACTGTAGAAATATTAGAATTGCATGCATTATTCACCAAAGAGAGTTTTTTTTTACTTTTATTTATGGTTGTTCAAAACATTACATAGTTCTTGATATATCATATTTTACACTTTGATTCAAGTGGGTTATGAACTCCCATTTTTACCCTGTATACAGATTGCAGAATCACATCAGTTACACATCCATTGATTCACATATTGCCATACTAGTGTCTGTTGTATTCTGCTGCCTTTCGTATCCTCTACTATTCCCCCTGGCCTCCCCGCCCCTCCCCACTTCTCTCTCTACTCCCTCTACTGTAATAAATTTCTCCCCCTTGTATTATTTTTCCCTTTCCCCTCAATTCCTCTTGTATGTAATTTTGTATAACCCAGAGGGTCTCCTTCCAATTCCATGCAATTTACCTTCTCCCTCCCTTCCTCCTCTCATCCCTGTTTAATGTTAATCATCTTGTCATGCTCTTCATCCCTATCTGTTCTTAGTTACTCTCCTTATATCAAAGATGACATTTGGCATTTGTTTTATAGGAATTGTGTAGCTTCACTTAGCATAATCTAGTCTAATGCAATCCATTTCCCTGCAAATTCTATGATTTTTTATTTTTCAATGCAAAGTAATAATCCATTGTGTATAAATGCCGCATTTCTTTTATCCATTTTTCTATTGAAGGGCATCTAAGTTGGTTCCACAGTCTTGCTGTTGTGAATTGTGCTGCTATGAACATCGATGTAGCAGTGTCCCTGTAGCATGCTCTTTTTAGGTCTTTAGTGAATAGACCAAGAAGGGCAATAGCTGGGTCAAATGGTGGTTCCATTCCAAGCTTTCCAAGAAATCTCCATACTGCTTTCCAAATTGGCTGCACCAATTTGCAGTCCCACCAGCAATGTACAAGTGTACCTCTTTTCCCACATCCTTGCCAGCACTTCTTGTTGTTTGACTTCATAATGGCTGCTAATCTTACTGGAGTGAGATGGTATCTTAGGGTGGTTTTGATTTGCATTTCTCTGACTGCTGGAGATGATGAGCATTTTTTCATGTACTTGTTGATTGATTGTATGTCCTCATCTGAGAAGTGTCTGTTGAGGTCCTTGGCCCATTTGTTGATTGGGTTATTTGTTATCTTATTGTCTAATTTTTTGAGTTCTTTGTATACTCTGGATATTAGGACTCTATCTGAAGTGTGAGTAGTAAAGATTTCTTTCCAGTATGTAGGCTCCCTATTTACCTCTTATTGTTTCTTTTGCTGAGAAAAAACTTTTTTAGTTGAGTAAGTCCCATTTGTTGATTCTAGTTATTAACTCTTGTACTATAGGTGTCCTATTGAGGAATTTGGAGCCCAACCCCACAGTATGTACATCGTAACCAAATTTTTCTTCTATCAGACAGTGTGTCTCTGATTTGATATCAAGGTCCTTGATTCATTTTGAGTTAACTTTTGTGCATGGTGAGAAAAAGGGATTCAGTTTCATTTTGTTATATATGGATTTTCAGTTTTACCAACACCATTTGTTGAAGATGCTATCCTTCCTCCATTGCATGCTTTTAGCTCCTTTATCAAATATAAGATAGTTGTAGTTTTGTTGATTGGTTTCTGTGTCCTCTATTCTGTACCATTGGTCCACCTGCCTGTTTTGGTACCAGTACCATGCTATTTTTGTTACTATTGCTCTGTAGTATAGTTTGAGGTCTGGTATCGCTATACCACCTGATTCACACTTCCTGCTTAGCATTGTTTTGCAATTCTGGGTCTTTTATTTTTTCATATGAATTTCATGATTGCTTTCTCTATTTCTACAAGAAATGCCTTTGGGATTTTCATTGGCATTGGATTAAACCTATAGAGAACTTTTGGTAATATCGCCATTTTGATGATGTTAGTTCTGCCTATCCATGAACAGGGTATATTTTTACATCTTCTAAGATCTTCTATTTCTCTCTTTAGGGTTCTGTAGTTTTCATTGTATAAGACTTTCACCTCTTTTGTTAGGTTGATTCCCATTTTTTTTTTTAGGATATTGTGAATGGAGTGGTTGTCCTCATTTCCATTTCAGAGGATTTGTCACTGATATACAGGAATGCCTTTGATTTATGCGTGTTGATTTTATATCCTGCCACTTTGCTGAATTCATTTATTAGCTCTATTAGTTTCTTTGTAGAACCTTTTGGGTCTGCTAGGTATAGAATCATGTCATCTGCAATAGTGATAATTTAAGTTATTCTTTTCCTATTTATATGCCTTTAATTTCTTTCATCTGTCTAATTGCTCTGGCCAGTCTTTTGATAACTATATTGAACAAAAGTGGTGAGAGCAGGCATCCCTGTCTTGTTCCAGATTTTAGAGGGAATGTCTTCAATTTTTCTCCATTCAGAATGATGCTAGCCTGCGGTTTAGCATAGATTGTTTTTACAATATTGAGGAATGTTCCTGTTATTCCTAGTTTTTCGAGAGTTTTGAACATAAAGGGATGCTGTACTTTGTCGAATGCTTTTTCTGCATCTATCTAGATGATAATATGGTTTTTATTTTTAAGTCTATTGATGTGGTGAATAACACTTATTGATTTTCGTATATTGAACCCTCCTTGCATCCCAGGGATGAATCCTACTTGATCATGGTGCACATTTTTTTGATATGTTTTTGTATCTGATTTGCCAGAATTTAATTTAAGATTTTTGCATTTAGGTTCATTAGAGATATCGGTCTTTAGTCTTCTTTCTTTGAAGTGTCTATCTGGTGTAGGAATCAGGGTGATATTGGCCTCGTAGAATGAATTTGGAAGATCTCCCTCTTTTTCAATTTTCTGAAATAGCCTGAGTAATTTGTCTGCAACACAAAGGTGAATGGCATCCTGAAATTACCTGTTCTATAGCTGAATGAGCTTCGATCAGTCAAAAACAGGGATGGTGACATCAGCTCTCCAAGATAGTGGCCGCTGGCTTCCTCTGTGGTCTGACCGGTGTGGAGAACCGAATTGGACCGCATCCTTACCCATCTCAAACAAAGAATTCAGCACTTAGCACAGTGATTGCATACCTGGCAGGAGCCCACAGAATCCTCACCGCTGTATATTTGCATTGCTATCTCTTCGTTTCCCAGTGCGCGCCGCAGACTCTAGCCACAGACCGATTTCCTGAATAAGCAGCATGACGCTCCATGCGGACAAATCACTCGTGTTTGAGCTCGCGTAGCTGATCCTCGTGAGATGGAAATATGTCCACTAGGTTTTGGAGCACCCCAATTTTGCTGGAAATTTCTAACAAGATATATTTTAGCCGTTATAACTCGTCATTCTCCCGCACAGTGACGCGGTACATGGGGGTGATGCACTCCCTTCACCACCATCATATGATCCCCCGAAGTTAGTTTTCAGTACTAAGAAACAAATATGTATTTCAGGTGGATGAATATTTCTGAGAATATTCTTGTGAAAACATGATTATAAATGCACATACATGAATATGAATGAATTTAGGGAGTGTATAATAAGAAAAATATACTTCATATTTTGAAAAATCTGGAGAGTGAATATATATATATATATATATATATATACACTCACAGACATTAAAAAGTAGCATTATGTATGCCAATCGAAATTCACATGAAATAATATATCATCCACAGATCCAAAAATATTCATTTTAATGAACATGGATTTATGTTGTTCAACTAAGAAGCTCACTCATATGTTGTATTTTCAGTTCCAACAGCGTTTAGTAGGAGTGATCTCTTCTCACAATTTGCAGCTGCCAAGCCAGCCACCTCACAAAATGTACGAGTGATACCAGGTAGAATTCTAAATGTGCATATGAAAATACATGTGATGAATAGGCTACAGAGAAAGGGAGACAGTTATTCACATATTTGTTAACTTTTAAAACACATGGAGAACTATTTCAATTAAAATTCGCTAGATTTATAACACCTACCATTTATCATACGAAAGGCAAGTCCAACTATACACCATGCCTCCTGTGAACCTCTTGTATTTCTATTCTGTTTGGGTTATTTTTCTCCACCATATTAGGATTAGAAGTCAAAGTCTAGTAGGGTATGTGTTAGTGTCAGGGATTCAGTATTTTGAATGGAAAATTGGAAAATGTATCCAATGTGTATGCAAATATGTGCTACACAAAAAATTCCCACTCTCATTCAGCACAATGCCTTGACATTACCTTCGCCCCACATAAGACACAATTAGAGGAGAAGAGTTAGAAAATCTGTGAATACATATGTGGAATGAAAAATGCTCAGGAGTTCACAAATTTGCAGGTGGTAGAGGAGTTTCCAAAAGTAAGGGACAGGGTAAAAACTCCACAAACATGAAGTTCTGCCAGCCTAACATCTGAAGAAACTGCCTCTGAGGTTGGGCAATGAAATATATGCTGTTGTCAGGAGCATTAGTTTCATTTGTTGTGAGACCATCATAGCTGAGTCTTCATCTATGTGATCTGGATGACATGGATTCTTATTTTCCAATGAACATGAGGCAGCAGTGCTGAATTTTCTATTTGTAGGTAACCTGTGGCCACTGGGGTCTAAATGTCTCCCCTTGTGGACTGTAATTCCATTTGGTCATCCTCCACTATTCGTGGTATTTCTTGCTGCTGCACTGGGAGTTTGGTATTTGCTTCATGAAATACAAGGAGTTCAACTGGGACACAGTGCTGAAGTGAGTTCTGTCAAGTGTGGTGGGTCAGGTTCGTCAGGAGAATGCACCAACCAGGCTTCTATCCCACATACCTTGCCCCATTTTCCATAGCAACCTGATTCTGAACATTGCCCTAAAACCTCTCCATATAACAATATGCTTTTACATATAAGGGTCTACTGGCTGCAAAATGTCAGTCACAATCCATTTGGAAGCCAATGGCAGATTCACATGCCCCCACCACAGATGTTTTATTACACACCTGCCATCCACTACTCTAGTACAACTACTCAGCAGGATCCAACTTACTGGCATCTCTGTTAAACACCATTTTCATAAAACCCAGTCAATCAAGGCACTGTCTTGTATACTCATGATCAGCAACAGGACATTCAAATGTTCTCCAGAGCTACCCGGTCATGGGAATTTCAAAAATTTCATGGTATTGATCTAGCCAATTTTCAAGGATGAAGTTGGAGGCACTGTGGATTTCAATTCACTCAGAAACCATTAAATGGTGAGGAAGCTCATTTCAATGAAAACTCTGGAGAATTCTTACAGGCAAGGCTTCCAAAAGTGCCCAAAAGTCAGATTAAGCCAGGCCCATTGAGGTCTACAATGTATGTTCCATGTGTGTTTTGACTCTCAAATATGGCTGCCAAGTCTTTAAGAATAATATCATGTGATATCCTGGCTGAGATTCCCTGTGCTCTGTGGAAAGTCACCTTGGGCCTAGATGTCACTTTCCAAGGACAACTCTCATGCATGGCCATATAAAATTCCAACACAATTCCTGGCAATAATTCTCTGAGATCAGTAAAAGAACTCAGTCTCTAAGGGGAATCACACCAGAGTGCAAGCCTAGGTGGACCCAGTGATCTCTTCCAACCGCCAGACATATGTCCACAATTAAAACCAAACACTCTCACATGGCCCTCATCTTCTTCCATATAGACACTCATCATATCCTCTGGCTGGAAGTTTCCATAAGGGACGCAGCCCACGACAGTGTCTAAAATAAGCTCCCTGCCTCTCATTTGCCTAAAGTCAGGGTGGCCTGGACTCTCTTCCTGTGAACCAGGAGTGATCAAATAGGCCTGCCTTTAATATTGCTTGGCTTCTCCAACTTGAGGCCTTCTAGCTTTGGGGTTTAGATTCTTTAAGTGAATTGGAGTCATAAAAATCAAGAACCTATGGCCTAGCCTCTGCAGGGCTTTGAAGAACTCATTTGACCCAAAGGATCCCTATTCTCACTTGATGAATATCAGGAACCTACCAGAGGAAGGCAAGAGAGTTCATCAACAGTATCTGATCTTTTTGCCATTTTGGTTTTGGATGCACGCATGGGATCTATCTTTAGATTCATCAGGTGCTGAGAATCTAAGCCACAGCCTCACACAGGGCCAACAGGCTGATTCAGACATATCCCAATCCTAAGCAATTAAGCAAAGAGCCACAGGTGATGACCTTTCATTTCCATTTGAAAACTCTTTTCTTCAGGCTTCACAAAGTGGTGGCTTGAGGCTAAAAACTTCCTGACATTCAACAGAACAATAGGTAAGCAGAAGGACCAAAGCAGGGTTTCTCCACTGAGACTTTCCTGGTCAACAGATATCTGAGATTTCTGAGATGCTAGCCATTTCCTTCAGCTTCCAGTACATAACAATGTCACAGATCTTGGAGGCGGTACAAATCTTGGACACAAAACCATGATACTATTCTGGAGAGTCGCCAGAATTGAGAGAGAAAACAGGAAATTAGGAAGCTTGTAGGTGTTGCCCATCCATAAGGCAAGCCAGAGTCCACTCATGAATTGGGCAGGATGAATTCTGGGAAGCTTTCTACTAGACAGAACACATCCATTGATGCATTGTCTTTTCTAATGTCTACAACAATGGACTCAGTGGGATACACACACACATAGGAACACTCGCCTTGTCAAAGGACTTAATACAAATATTCCACTCCATACCAAACAAACCGCCTTTCCTACCTATCCTCAGAACATGAGACAAAACCACAAACTCACACCCACACCCACAAAGGCACCTCCTTCCCCCTAGTAGGTCTGTGACTCCCCGGAGTATCCTCTGACTAGTGAGCCATACTATGTTCCTCCAAAATGACCTCTCCTGTCTCAGATCATGTCTGCTTGGCCAACTCTGTGAAGTTCTCAAGAGCCAGCAGTGAGGCACTACCTGCCTTCTCAGGAAAAGCCCCTCTTCAGAGGTTTCCTGGCATTTGGCCTTCCTCACATCTGTAGGTACCAAGAAAGACTGACTCTGTCCTTGGTAAATCTAAACATGTCAGACCACAGGGACTAGGACAGAGACTGTCTCTGGGTGCCTGGATTCCTGGATTTCAAGTTCAGAGAGTTCCATCACCAAGGAAGTGAGGTGAGATCACTTCCTTCAGGATCTGAATTATGTCACTGCCTTGGCAACCACTTTGTCCTAACAGTTGCTTCCAAAATACTATGAGGTGGAGGCTGCCCTGATTTTCATGGGACACTTTCTCTAGTTAGAATGTTATATCAACCGTAAGCACCTGGGAACAGCTTCCACACAGGACTGGTTTGGTCCATGTTCTATACATTAAGAAGAGAGAGATTGATTCAGACACAACCCTTCATCCTGACCAGGATGATTGCCATGGAAGATGACTTTTGCTTTCTGAGGTAATTCATAGCTGCCTTCATCTTCACCAGGGATCACTTCTGCATGAACATTTGAGTTTCTCAGCAGGTGAACATCCCCTAGATTCCTGTAGTTTAATACACACACTGTTCCTGCTCTCCTGCAAAGTTAGTGTATGGTTAGGGTTAATAATATGTTCGATTTGGGTTAGGAATCATTCTGCAGGATGAATAATGAGATTGGGAACCTGCGATATTTATAAGAATATATAGGTGAAATATATGTATGAAAACGGGAATCTAAGAAGGATTTGAAGCCCAGAAGGGCATTGAGCCCTTGATTTGGATACTTAGTGTTGAATTATGTTCTGTACAATTGTCTCAGTTAAATCGAAATACAGTGGCATAGGACCTTGTACCTTGGATGATTGAATGTAGAAGAGAACATCCAGTCAAAAAGGGATAGTCAGTAGGATTAGGAAGATAGTCAGTAGGTTTAGGAAGAAGAGTGAGTATATGATTTGGAATAAAAAGCTTCTTTAGCAATAGGGTTTCATTGGGAGAGTGAATGTAAATGTCAGCACATGTGAAGAGTTAGTCACAATGATGAACTGGGGAAAATGTGTAGGAAAGCAGGTGTCAATAGAGACATTACGAAATCAGGCAAAGTATAAAGTGAGTCATAGGATTAGACATTTTCAACAGGGTTGAGTTTGAATACATAATCATAGGAAAAAACAAATATGTCGTCACGAATGGGAATGACATTTGAGAGCATTAGGCAACCTGGACATGGATGTTATTAGTTATCCACGTTCACTTTCCTTTTAGGCTTTTGTACAATCATAAGTGTTACATTTTTATGTTTTTTTTTTGTTCAGAATATTACTGTGATAAAATGTATATGTAGATCAGGTGACATGAGTATTTCTTTCACCATTTTTGGGGGCAATATTTTGAAGACGTATACATTAGTATTAGGGGTACAAAGAGGTGTACCCTGTGTCTATTAATATAGAGATAATGCATGAATAGACCATACTATGAATAAATAACATAACTGATTCCACTTTAAATAATGGATTGAATTGATATGTGAAAATATATAAGAAATCTTATATTGATATACAATCATTCATTCCAACCAGTTATATATCTAATGGTAATATTAGGATTATGGTTTATGAAGAATGGTGTTTGAGTTTTGCTTTATACATGATGATGTTAAACAAAAATAATGTGTTTGGAAAGAAGTCTCATGAAAAGACCAGTCAAGAAACATGGAGGGATACATGTGTTCTGAATCAGGAAGTGATTGATCGTGAAACAAATGCCTATAAATTTTCTAATTTGTGACAGAAATATATATCCCATGATTTGCATAAACTGAAGACATAGTAACGTACAAGTGTTGAATAAAAATGAAAGTCAAAATACACATCATGTCCCCTAGAAATCAACTTGCATTGATTTTAAACTGGCTAAGTAACTGTAGAAATATTAGGGTTTGTATGCACCATTCACTGAATTTAGTTTTCAGTACTAGGAAACAATATGTATTTCAGGTGGATGATTATTTCTGAAAATAATCTTGTGGAAAGTTGATTATAAATCCACAGATATGAATATGAATGAATTTAGGGAGTGCATAATAAGACACATATATTTCATATTTTGAAAAATCTAAAGAGTATATATATATATATATATATATATATATATATATATATATATATACATATACATATATATATACACACACACGCAAAAGCACAGATATTAAAAAGTAGCAATACAGGAGATCCATTATGAAGGCAGGCATGGAGAAATCAAGTCTCTGATCTCTTCACCTGCGCGGGCATAGGGAGTCGTAAACTGTCTAAATGCTGTTTGCTCAGAATCACTAGGCAATATTGACCTGTTGTGAATCTGGGGTGAACAGTCTGGGCCCCTCAGAACACACACAAAGCCCGGATTGGCTGCATTCAAGCTTAGATTCGTCTGGTTTTTGTGACTCAGCACTAACATTCCCGCTGAAATAACTGGTCGGGCTTTCTGAATTGAGAGTTAAAAGCCAACTGAGCCTTCATAGGCAGTGGCCACAGGATTGAAATGGGGCTTGGGAGAGATAGTCAGGACCCACCTGTTGCATGGGTCACCCAGCAAAGGGAACGAACGGTCACCATTTGAATGGGATACCACCATGGCAGAGAACTGACGTCACAGGCGGAGGAGATAACTTCATTGAAACCAGCGCGACAAGTGTGTAATCCCATTGCCATATCTCTCAACAACGCAGGGAAACCTCAAGGGCCCTTCCCACCTCTGCCGTAATGGCCCCTCCCAGCTCTCCAAGGAGCGCGATACCCAGACCTAGGGAATCAAGAATGGCTCGGGACTCCCGGCGTGGAATTCCCTGCTACCGCTCCCACCAGTGCTGACAATTGAGGTCTCTTACACCACCTACCGGGGCCATGGCTCCTGAAGGGCAAGCAAATTCGCTGGAGGTTCTCAGCCCCAAGCTCTACAAACTTATTGTCTGAGGAAGGCAAACAAGGAGAGTGTGCCCAGGCGTTCATGGAAACAGGGCTACCAGGAGCAGAGGCCTGGTTTGTAACCAGTATTGTGGTGAGCATCACAGGTGAGTGGGGCCTGGCTTGAGGAAGCACAAGAGAAAGCCCTAGGCACTCAGAATTGGAGACCCGCCCAGTCTGGGAGGAAGAGCTGCTGCACAGTGATTGGTTCTCACTTTTTGAGAGGAGAAGCTTGGCCCAGTGCGCCCAGCTCCACCTACTGGAAGAGAAGTTATTTGAACTCTAGGACTGCATGTATTATTATTATTTTTTTATTTGTTTTTTTTTTCTTTCATTTTCATTTTTGTTATTGTTGTTCTTTAACTTTTTTAAATGTTTTTATTTTTTAATTTTTTTATTTTATTATTATTATTATTATTTTAAATTTTAATTTTCAATTTTTTAATCATCATCATTACTTAAAACTTTCTTTCTTTATTTTCTATTTTTTTCTTTTGTCTTTTCATTTCTTTTCATTTTTCTTATTCCCCCTTCCTTGAATTCTACCTGCCTACTCTCATTCTCTTTAGTGACTTCTCCCTTCCCTTCTAATATCTTTCCTCCCAAGCATCAAATAAATTTATAAGAGTAAGCAGTAACTCAGTAGTCAAACAGAAGAAGAAGTAACATGAGCAGCATATAAAAACAAAGAAGAAAAGGATTACGAACAATGAAGGACAGCCTAAATATTCAAGAGCACCTAGAGTCATCAGAAAAATGGTCATATAAAGAACTCAAGTAATACCTTAGACAGATGGAATGGAACCTTAAAGAGGATACGAGACAGCAAAAACAAACAGTGATAAAATGCATTGAAAATGAATTACATAAACAGATAAAATGAGAAATTAAGCATCTTTATCAGGAGATAGAGATTATTAGAAAAATCAAACAATAATTCTAGAAATCAAGGAAATGATAAACCAAATTAAAAACTCAATTGAGAGTATCACTAACAGAGTAGAGCAAGTAGAAGACAGAATGTCAGATAATGAAGACAAAATATATCATCTTGAAAAAAGTCTAGCCAACAAAGAAATGCTGTAAAAAATTATGAGAAAACATTCAAGAGATATGGGATAACATAAAAAAAACAAACTAATGAGTCATATGGATAGAGGAAGGTACAGAGATTAAAACCAAGGGAATGAGAAACCTGGTGAATGAAATAATTACAGAAAACTTTCCAGAAATAAAAATGGAAACGGATAAACAAATTGTAGATGCTTACAGGACACCGAGCACACAAAATCACAGTAGACCAATGCCAAGACACATTGTTATAAAGATATCCAATATACAGAACAAAGAGAAAATATTAAAAGCTACCAGAGAAAGGAGGCAGATTACAATCATTACAATCAGGGGTAAACCAAAAAGTTTAACAATGGATTTTTCATCATAGACGCTGGAAGTGAGAAGATCCTGGAACAACGTACTTCAAACACTGAAAGACAATGGATGCCAACCAAGAATTATGTATCCAGCAAAATTAAGCTTAAGATAAGACAACGAAATAAAAATATTTCATGATAAACAAAAGCTAAAAGAATTTCAGCCAGATAACCAGCATTGCAAAGCATCTTGAGCAAAACACTACACGAGGAAGAAATGAAAATCAACAACGAAAACCATCAGTGAGAAGTGCCTCAGTAATGACAGAGGGAAGGGGAAAAGCAAATCATGGAGAATCAAACTAATTAAAAAATATATATATAAAAACATGGGTGGCAGTACAAACCATATATCAATAGTAACTCTAAATGATAATGGCTTAAACTCTCGAATAAAGTGACATTGGCTTGTAACTTGAAATAAAAAAAAAAAAACAAATCCAACAATATGTTGCCTCCAAGGGACACATCTGAATGGAAAAGACATACACAGGCTGAAGGTGAAAGATTGGGAAAATTTATACCATGCACACGGTCCTCGAAAGCAAGCAGGGGTGGCCATCCTCCTATTGAATAAAATCGACCTCAAGACTAATTTAATCAAAGGGATAAGGAAGGACTTTATATACTGTTAAAAGAAACCATTCACCGACAAGACATAACAATTATCAATATTCACACAACAAATAATGGTGCTGCGACGTTCATAAAACAATTTATCCTCAAGTTCAAGAATCAAATAGACCACAATACAATAATTATGGGTGACTTCAACTCACCTCTCTCACCATTGGACAGATCCTCCAAACAAAAGTTGAATAAAGAAACTATAGAACTCAATATCACAATCAATACCCTATACTTAACTGACATATATAGAATATATCAACCATCATCAAGTGGATATACTTTTTTCTCACCAGCACATGGATCCTTCTCAAAAATAGACCATATGTTATGCCATAGGGCAACCCTCAGTAAATATAAAGGGGTGGAGATAATACCATGAATTTTTTGTGATCATAATGGAATGAACCTGGAAACCAATGATAAAGAAGGAAGAAAAAATCATACATCACATGCAAAATGAAGAATATGTTACTGAATGATCAATGGGTTACAGAAGACATAAAGGAGGAAATCAAAAAATTCTTAGAGATAAATGAAAATACAGACACAACATATCAGATTCTATAGGACACAATGAAAAGAAGTTTTAAGAGGTAAATTCATCGCCTGGAGGTCATTCCTCAAAATAGAAAAAAAAAACAAACAAACAAATGAGCTCACACTTCATCTCAAAGCCCTAGAAAAAGAAGAGCAAAACAACAGAAAATGTAGCAGAAGGAAAGAAATAATTAAAATCATAGCGAAATTGAAACAAAAGAAACTATTGAAAAAATTAACAAAACTAAAAGGTGCTTCTTCAAAAAGATAAATAAGATCGACAGACCCTTAGCCATGCTAACGAAGAGAAGAAGAGAGAGAACTCAAATTACTAACATACGGGATGAAAAAGGCAATATCACAACAGATGCTACATAAATACAGAAGAAAATTAGAAATTATTTTGAAAAACTGTATTCCAATAAAATAGAAAATAGTGAAGACATCGATAAATTTCTTAATTCATATGATTTGACCAGACTGAGTCAGGAGGAAACACACAATTTAAACTGACCAATATCAATGGATGAAGTAGAAGAAGCAATCAAAAGACTACCAACCAAGAAAAGCCCAGGAACGGATGGGTATACAGCAGAGTTTTACAAAACCTTTAAAGATGAATTAATACCAATACTTTTCAAGTTATTCAGGAAATAGAAAAACTGGAAGCTCTGCCAAATTCATTCTATGAGGCCAACATCACCCAGATTCTGAAACCAGACAAAGACACCTCAAAGAAAGAAAACTACAGACCAATATCTCTGATGAACCTAGATGCAAAAATCCTAATTAAAATTCTGGCGAATTGGATACAAAGGCACATCAAAAAAATTGTGCACCATGATCAACTTGAATTCATCCCTGGGATGCAAGGAGGCTTCAATATATGGAAATCAATAAATGTTATTCACAACATCAATAGACTTAAAGATAAGAACCATATGATCATCTTGATAGATGCAGAAAAACCATTCAACAAAGTAGAGCATTCCTTTATGTTCAAAACATTTTAAGAACTAGGGATAACAGGAACTTACCTCGACATTGTAAAAGATAACTATGTTAAGCCTCAGGCTAGCATCATTCTGAATGGAGAAAAATTGAAGGCATTCACTTTAAAATCTGGAACAAGGCAGAGATATCCTCTATCACCACTTCTATTCAATATAGTTCTCGAAAAACTGGCCAGAGCAATTAGAGAGATGAAAGACATTAAAAGCATAAAAATAGGAAAAGAAGAACTTAAATTATCACTATTTGTAGATGACATGATTCTATACATAGAAGACCCAAAAGGGTATACAGAAAAAACTACTAGAACTAATAAATGAATGCAGCAATGTGGCAGGATATAAAATCAACATGCATAAATCAAAGGCATTTCTGTATATCAGCGACAAAACTTCTGAAACAAAAATGAGTCAAAACACTGCATTCCCAATTTCCTCAAAATAATTAAATACTTGGGAATCAACCTAACAAAAGAGGTGAAAGATTTATATAATGCAAACTACAGAACCCTAAAAAGAGAAATAGAATAAGATCTTAGAAGATGGAAAAATATACCCTGTTCATGGATAGGCAGAACTAACATCATCAAAATTGCTATATTACCAAAAGTTCTCTATAGGTTTAATACAATGCCAATCAAAATCCCAAAGGATTTTTTTTTGTAGAAATAGATAAAGCAATCATGAAATACAAATGGAAAAATAAAAGACCCAGAATAGCAAAAGCAATTCTAAGCAGGAAGTGTGAATCAGGCAGTATAGTGATACCAGATTTCAAACTATATTACAGAGCATTCATAACAAAAACAGCATGGTACTGGTACCAAAACAGGCGGGTGGACCAATGGTACAGAATGGAGGACACAGAGACTAATCCAAAAATCTACAACTGTCTTATATTTGATAAAGGAGCTAATGGCCTGCAATGGAGGAAGGATAGCATCTTCATCAAATAGAGTTGGGTAAACTGGAAATCCATATGCAACAAAATGAAACTGAATCCCCTCCTCTCGCCATGCACAAAAGTTAACTCAATGTGGATCAAGGAGCTAGATTCAAATCAGAGTCTCTGCGTCTGATAGAATAAAAAGTTGGTTCCTATCTACATATTGTGTGGTCAGGCTCCAAATTCCTTAATAGGACACCCATAGAATAAGAGTTAATAATAAGAATCAACAAATGGGACTTACTTAAACTGATTTTTTTTCTTAAAGAGAGAAACAATAAGAGAGGTAAATATGGAGCCTACATCATGGGAACAAATTTTTAGTCCTCACCCTTCACATGGAGCCCTAATATCCAGAGTATACAAAGTATACAAAGAACTCAGAAAATTAGACAATAAGATAACCAATAACCCAATGGGCCAAGGACCTGAACAGAAACTTCTCAGAGGAGGACATAGAATCAATAACAAGTACATGAAAAAATGCTCTCCATTTCTAGCAGTAAGAGAAATGCAAATAAAAACCACCCTAAAATACCATCTCAATCCAGTGAGATTGGCAGCCATAATGAAGTCAAACAACAACAAGTGCTGGCGAGGATGTGGGGAAAAGGGTACTCTTGTACATTGCTGGTGGGACTGAAAACTGGTGCGGCCAATTTGGAAAGCAGTATGGAGATTCCTGGGAAATCTGGGAATGGAAGCACCATTTGATCCAGCTATTGCCCTTCTCGGACTATTCCCTGAAGACCTTAAAAGAGCGTACTACAGGGATACTGCCACATCGATTTTCATAGCAGCACAATTCACAATTGCTACACTGTGGAACCAACCCAGATGCCCTTCAATAGATGAATGGATAAAAAAAATGTGACTTTTATATACTATGGAGAATTACGCAGCACTAAAAAATGACCAAATCTTGGAATTTGCAGGGAAATGCATGGCACTGAGCAGATTATGGTTAGTGAAGCTAGCCAATCCCTAAAAAACAAATGCCAAATGTCTTGTTTGATATAATGAGAGCACCTAAGAACAGAGCAGGGAGGAAGAGCATGAAGAAAAGATTAACATTAAGCAGAAACATGAGGTGGGAGGGAAAGGGAGAGAAGAGGGAAATTGCATGGTAATGGAGAGAGACACTTATTGTTACACAAAATTACATATAAGAGGTTGTGGGAAAATAAACAAGGAGAGAAATGATTTAGAGTAGGTATGGTAGAGAGAGAAGATGGGAAGATAGGGGAGTGGGGATAGTAGAGTATAGGAAAGGTAGCAGAATACAACAGTAACTAATAGGGCATTATGTAAAAATATGGATGTGTAACTAATGTGATTTTGCAATCTGTATTTGGAGTAAAAATGGGAGTTCATAACCCACTTGAATCTAATGTATGAAATATGATATGTCAAGAGCTTTGTAATGTTTTGAGCAACCAATAAAAGAAAAAAAAGTAGCAATATATATGCCAATAGAAATTCATCATGAAATGTATATAATCCACAGATCGAAAAATATTCATTTTACTGAACATGGATTCATGTATAATGTTTTTCAACTAGGAAGCTCACCCATAGGTTGAATTTTCAGTTCCAACAGCGTTTAGGAGGAGAGATCTCTTCTCTCAATTTGCATCTACCAATTCAGCCACCTCACAAGTGTATACGAGTGATATCAGGTAGAATTCTATATGTGCATATAAACATACATGTGCTGAATAGGCTACAGAGAAAGGGAGATAGGGATTCACATATTTGCTAATTTTAAAAACACATGTAGAACTATTTCAACAAAAAATTGACTAGACTTATAACTCCTACATTATATAATGCAAAAGGCAATTCCAACTATACACCATGCGTCCTCTGAACTGCTTGTGTTTCTTCTCTTTTTGGCTTATTTTTCACCATCATATTAGGATTATTAGTCAGAGACTAGTAGGGTATGGGTTATAGTGTCAGGGATTCAGTATTTCAAATGGAAATTGAAAAATGAATCCAATGTGTATGTAAATATGTGCTACACAAAAATCTTCTCACTCACATCCAGAACAATGCCTTGACATTATCTACGCCCCAAGTAAAACACAATTAGAGTAGAAAAGTGTGAAAATCTATGAATACAAATATGGAATGGAATATGCTCGGGAGTTCACAACCTTGGAGGTGGTAGAGGAGTTTCCAAAAGTAAAGGACAGGGTAAACACTCCACAAACAAGGAACTCTGCTGGCCTAAGAATTCTTGGGAAACGGCTTCTGAGGTTGGGCACTTGAAATATATGTTGTTGTCATGAGCTTTAGCTTACTTTGTAGTGAGACCATCAAAGCTGGGTCTGCATCTATGTGACCAAAAGACATGGTTTCTTATATTCCAATGAACATGAGGCAGCAGTGCTCAATTCTCTCTTTGTAGCTAAACTGTGTCCATTGGAAGCTAAGTGTCTCCCGGTGGGGACTGTGAAGACATTTGGTCATCCTCCACTTTTCGTGGTATTTCTTGCTTCTGCACTGGGAATTTGGTATTTGCTTCACAAAACATAAAAAGTTCATCTGGGATACAGTGCTGGAGGGAGTTCTGTCACGTGTGGTGGGTCAGGGTCTGCAGGAGAATGCACCAACCAGGCTTCTATCCCACATAGCTTGCACCAATAACCATAGCAACCTGATTCTGAATATTGCCCTGAAAACTCTCCATTTAACAAGATGCCTTTACATATAAGGGTCTGATGTCTGCACTATATCAGTCACAAAAAATTTGGAAGCCAATGGCAGATTCACATGGCCCCAACATGATGTTTTATCACACACCTGCCCACCACTGCTCTAGCCCCCCTACTCAGCAGGCTCCAAATTACTGGCTTCTCTTGTTCTACTCCATTTTAATGAAACCCAGTCAAAAACAATGCACTGTCTGGTATACACATGATCAGCAACAGGACATCAAAAGTTTCTGCAGTGCCACCTGGTCATGGGAATTTCAAAAATTTCATGGTATTTATCTAGCAATTTTTCAAGGGTGAAGTTAGAGGCACTGTGGGTTTCAATTCATTCAGGAACCATTAAGAGTTGAGAAAGTTCATTTCAATGAAAGCTCTGGAGAACTCTCACAGTCAATGCTTCTCAAACAGTTGCCAAAAGGTCTCCTAAAGCCAGGCCAATTGACATCTACAATGTGAGGTCCATGTGTGTTTTGACTCTCAAATATGGCTGCTAAGTCTTTCAGAATAAAATCATGTGATATCCTGGCTGAGATTCTCAGGCCTCTGTGGAAACCACCCTGAACCTAGAGCTCAGTTTCCAAGAGTGAGTCTCATGCGGGGCCTCCTAAAATCCCAACACAATTCATGGCAATACTTCTCTGAGGTCAGTTTCAGAACTCAGTCTCTAAGGGGAATCACACCAGAGTTCAAGCCCAGGTGGACCCAGTCATCCCTTCCATCCGCCAAAAAATGACCACAATTAAAATCAAAACACTACCACAGGGCCATCATCTTCTTCCATGTAGACACTCATCATAACCTCCAGCTGGAGGTTTCTATGAGCCCAAATAAGCTCACTTGCCCCTCATTTGCCTAAAATCATGATGGCCTGGACACTCTTCCTGTGAACCAGGAATGATCAAATATTCCTGCTGTTAAAGTGTTCCACTTCTCCAATTTGAGGCCTACTGGCTGTAGGGTATAATTTCTTTATGTGATTTGGAGTCATGAGAAAACCCAAGCAAATATGGGCTAGCCTCTGCAGGGATTTCAAGAACTCATTTGACCCAAAGGATCCCTATTCTCACTTGATGGAGGTCAGGAACCTAAAACAAGAGGGCAAAAATATTCACCCACAATGACTGCTCTTTTGGCCATTTTAGTTTTGGAAACACATGGGATCTTTCTTTAGATCCATCAGGTGCTGAGAATCTAAGCCACAACATCATAGAAGGACAAGAGGCTGATTCAGACACATCCCAATCCAAATCAATTAAGCAAAGAGCCACTGGTGATGTCCATACATTTCCATATGAAAACAGTTTTCTTCAGGCTACACAAAGGGGTGGCCTGAGGCAAAGACCTTCCTGACATTCAGGGTAATAGAAATAGAAGTAAGCAAATGGCCCAAAGAAGGGTTTCTCCACTGAGACTTTACTGGTCACACTGAAATCTGAGTTTTCTTAGATGCTCCCATTCCCTTCAGCTATCCAGTACATGGCCATGTCACAGAACCTTGTGGTGTTACATATATGGGAAACAAAACCATGAGTCTATTCTGGAGAGTGGCCAGAATTCACGAAGAAAACAGGAACTTTAGAAGATAATAGATGTTGCCCATCCATAAGGCAAGCTGCAGTCCATTCATTAATTGGGCAGTATGAATGCGGGGAAGCTTTCAACTAGAGACAACACATCCATTGATGCATTCTCTTTTCTAATGTCTACAACCACGGATACAGTGGGATACACAGACTTAGAAACACTCACCATGTCAAACGACTTACTAGAAACAGTCCACTCCAAACCAAACAAACCACCTTTCCTACCTATTCTCAGAACATGAGAAAAAACCACAAACTCACACCTACAACGGCAAAGGCACTTCCTTCCCCCAAATAGGTCTGTGACTATCCGGAGTGTCTTCTGACTGGTGGGCCATATTATGTTCCCCCAAAATGGCCTGTCCTGTTTCAGATCTGGTCTCCTTGGCCAACTCTGTGAAGTTGTCAGGAGCCAACGGTGAGCCACTACCTGCTTACTCAGGAAAGGCCCCTCTTCAGAGCTCTGCTGGCATTTGGCCATCCTCACATCAGTGGGTACCAGGAAAGACTGACTATGTCTTTGGGAAAAGCAAACAAGTTAGCCCACTGGAACTGGGAGTGGGACTGGCTCTGCGTGCCTTCCTTCCTGGATCCCAGGTTCAGAGAATTCCATCACCAAGGAAGTGAAGTGAGGTCACTTCTTTCAGGAACAGAATATGCTCACTGCCTTGGTAACCACTTTGTGCTAACAGTTGCTTCCAGGGTTCTCATGAGATGGAGGCTGCCCCAACATCCTGTGACACATTCAGAAGTTAGAATGGTATATCAACCATAGGCACCAGGGAACAGCTCTCCACAGAGGCCTGGTTCAGTCCATCTTCTCTTTATTAAGAAGAGAGAGTCTGATTCAGACCATCAATTAATCCTGACCAGGTTGTTTGCCATGGAAGATGACTATTGCTCTCTCAGGTCCTACATAGCTGCCTATATCTTCTGCAAGGATCATTTCTCCATGGATCTTTGATGTTCTCAGCAGGTGGAAGATCATCTACATTCCTATATTGTAAGACCCACACTGTCCCTGCTCTTAAGTAAGTTATACTGAGGGAACAGTGTATGGTTAGGGTTAATAACTTGTTCAATTTGGGTTACAAATAATTCTGCGGGATGAATAATGGTATTGGCAAAATGCGATGTTTACAAGAGTATATATGTGAAACATAAGTATGAAAGCAGAAATCTAGGTAAGATTTGAAGCCCAGAAGGGCATTGGGGACTTGAGTGGGATACTTAGCTTTGAGTAATGTGCAGCACAGATGTCCAGATAAATCAATATACACTGGCATCGTACCTTGTACCTTGGATATTGAATGTTGAAGAGAACATCCAGTCAAAAACCGATAGTCGGCAGGATTAGGAAGGTAGTTGGTAGGTTTAGAAAAAAGAGTGAGTATAGGATTTGGACCAAAAGTTCTTTAGCAATAGAATTTAGTGTAGAGAGTGTATGCAAATGTAAGCACATGTGAAGAGTCAGTCACAATGATGAACTGGGGAAAAATATAGGAAATCAGATATCAATAGAGACATTAGGAAATCAAGCAAAGTATAAATTGTGTGATAGGGTTAGACATTTTCAACAGGTTTGAAGTTGAATATATAATCTTAGGAAGAAACAAATATGTAGTCAAAAATAGAATTGATATTTGAGAGCATTAGGCAACCTGGACATGGATGTTTTTAGTAATCCATGCTCACTTTCCATTTACGCTTTGGTACAATTGTAAGTGTGACCTATGCTTTTTGTGTCCAGAATATTTCTGTAATAAAATGTGTATGTAGATCAGGTGACAATCGTATTTCTTCCACCAATTCTGGGAGCAATATTTTGAAGACTTACAAATTAGTATGGGGGTACAAATAGGTGTACCCTGTTTCTATGAATATAGACATAATGCATGAATAGACCATACTGTGAATAAATAATATAACTGGATCCACTTTAAATAATGAATTGAATAAATATCTGAAAATTTATAAGAAATTTTATATTGATATGCAATCATTCATTCCAACCAGTTATATATCTAACGATCATCTTAGGGTTACGGTTTATCATGAAGGGTGTGTGAGTTTTGGTTCAAAATTGATTATGGAAATAGAAAATAATATATTTGGAAAAAAGTCTCATGAATAGACCAGTCAAGAGACATAGAGGAATACATGTGTTCTGGAGCAGGAAGTGATTGAAAGTGAAACAAATGCCTATAAATTTGCTAACTAGTGAATAAAATATATATACTATGATGTGCATAAACTGATGAAATAGTAATGTACCAGTGTGGAATAAAAATTAACGTCAAAATACACATCATGTCCCATAGGAACCTACATGCATTAATGTTAAACTGGGTCAGTTAATGTACACATATTAGGATTTGTATGCACCTTTTACTGAAGTTAGTTTTCAGTACTAGGAAACAAATATGTATTTCGGGTGGATGAATATTTCTAAGAATAATCTTGTGAAAAGTTGATTATTAATCCACATACATGAACATGAATGAATTTAGGGAGTGTATATAAGACACATATATTTCATATTTTTAAAAATATGGAGAGTATATATATATATATATATATATATATATATATATATATATATATATATATATACACACGCACACACACACACACACACACACAAACACAGACATTAAAAAGTAGCAATATATATGCCAATCAAAATTCATCATGAAATATATATCATAAAGATGCAAAAACATTCATTTTAGTGAACATGGGTTTATGTATAATGTTGTTCCACTGGGAAGCTCACCCATAGGTTGAATTTTCAGTTCCAACAGCGTTTAGGAGGAGTGATCACTTCTCACAGTTTGTATCTGCTAAGTCATATATCTTACAAGGATGTACGTGTGATACCTTGTAGGATTCTATTTGTGCATATAAAAATACATGTGCTGAATAGGCTCCAGAGAATGGGAGACCATAATTCACATATTTGTTAACTTTAAAACACATTGAGAACTATTTCAATTAAATATTGAATAGATTTATAACACCTACCCTTTATCATGCAAAAGGCAAGTCCAACTCTGAACTGCAAGTATTTATGTACTGTTTGGGTTACTTTCTTCCATCATATTAGGATTAGTAGTCAGAGTCTAGTAGAATATGGGTTAGTGTCAGGGATTCAGAATTTCAAATGGAAAAAAGGAAAATTAATCTTCCAACTCTCATCCAGAACAATGCCTTGTCATTACCTTCGCCCCAAGGAAGACACAATTAGAGTAGAAGAGTTATAAAATCTGTGATTACATTTCTGGAATCGAAAATGCTCAGGAGTGCACAAACTTGGAGGTGGTATAGGAGTTTCCAAAAGTAAGGACAGGGTACACACTCCACAAACATGAAGCTCTGCTTGCCTAAAACTTTTTGAGAAACTGCC